>NW_005872854.1:30061-43188 GCF_000147115.1 Myotis lucifugus | reverse complement strand
TCTCAAGGAACTGAGATAATAGTCCCAAGAATGGAAGTTTTTCAACTTGTTGTATAAGTGACAATCAAAGGAGGTGACATAAAATCCATTGGTGGTAGATTAGGGAGGTGGGAGAAAGCAAAGGGGGAGGCACCTCTGGGATTGGGTAAAAATTAAAATGATAGACACGTGCTTCTTTTACATATTTGGGTACAGGATACATAGTCAACAATTAACAGGATAACAATAACAACAAGGGAATTTGTGGTCTGGCCCTGTTATATTGGTTGTGCCCTGAGGAGTCTGGAAAAAGGGAAGTTACCATGACATTCCAAAGGTATGTTATTGTAGATACAAAAAGACAATTGGCTTAGTTAAGATCAAAGTTGAACTTTATCAAGGAAGATACTGGCCTAGGACATGATTGCCCACTATAAAGTGCTTTTAGTTAAAATTTTAATTTCAGATTATCCTTTGTGGTTACTTTAGGTCTTTGAGTTTGCAAGGCCCCCGATGCAGGCCTTCTCTGAGCTTGTCAGGTTAGCATGTGGCCCCTTTTCATCCACACTTGCT
The DNA here is from genome assembly GCF_000147115.1 of Myotis lucifugus. NCBI lineage: Eukaryota > Metazoa > Chordata > Mammalia > Chiroptera > Vespertilionidae > Myotis > Myotis lucifugus. The sequence continues at coordinate 42,636 of NW_005872854.1, read as the reverse complement.
GTCTCCTCTAGTCTTCAATATAGTATAAGGAAAGAAAAAAGAAACAGACTAGTGGAAAAAGAGAGGAGTAAGATATGAAAGGAGGAAAGAAATACAGTGTTTCTGGTTGATTAGAAGCATAGCTATATTAGAAAAAATAAGTCTATATCCAAGGCTGGTTCTTGTACTTAAGACAAGTGTGTTCCTGGACCTCATTTTCCCCATGTGAACAATGAGAATAATATCATTTACTTCGTTAACAAAAGCATGCCCAGCCTATAGAAAAGTCATAACGATTTATTTGAGCCAAATTTTGAGGACATGGCCTGGAAGCAAAACCTCAATGGATTTGAGAAAATCCTCTGGAAATTTGCAGTTTTGCAGCTTATTTTATGTCACTGTTGGTGTAGAAACAATGTTCTTTCATGGAGTTGCTGGGAACGCATTCCAGGGACCCAGTATGAGAGAAAACAAAGGGGTAAAATCTCTGGGATTGGATGAAAAGTAAAAGAAATAGACATGTACTTCTTTTACATAGATGGGTATAGGATAGTTAACAGTTTATAATTAACAGGATAGCAATAACAATGTGGGCCTCTATGGACTCCTGATTTGGTGGGAGATTGTGCCCTGGGGGGTCTGGAGAAAGGAAATTAACCTGACATGCCAAAGGTATGTTATCATAGGTGCAAAAAGACAGTAGACAGTCTCAGTTAAGGTAAAGATTAACCTTTGTCAAGGAAGATACTGGTCTAGGACATGACCACCTACCATGACCATCTTTTAGTTAGAAAGACCATCTTATGTGTTTCCTTTAGGTCTCTGAGTTTATAAGGCCACTATGTGTTTACTGTGTTTGTGTGGGGAAATCTTCAGTGCTTCTATCAGACCATCTTATGTGTTTCCTTTAGGTCTCTGGGTTTATAAGGCCACTATGGAAGCCTCCCCTGAGCTTGTCTGTTGTATTGCAAATCAGTGAGCTGGACAAGATGCCTAATGAGCCATTTAGGAGTCATCTTTATTGCGCACAGGTTCAGAGCAGATGACCTCTGCCAAATTCTGAACACCCAAAGGAGGAAGCATTCTTTTTTATATCTTTTTAGGTCCTTGTGTAAGTTATTTTTACAGACAATTTGTAACCTTGAGTATATATCATACCTAACCAACACCTGTCATATATATACAGACAGTTTTGTAACCTTGAGTACATATCTATATAGACACCTGTAACCTTGGGTGAACAAACACTTGGCATGAGACCATGGGAATTATTACCAGTATGAGTGTATCAGCCCCTTTAGATGGCTAGCTTGGAAGGTCAGACAGTTAAGTTTATCTCTTCTATTATTCAAGCTAAAAACAAAAGTTATTTTACAGTCTAAAAATAACAGAGTTGACCTACAGAATAAGAGGCTAAGAATAACAGAGTAGTTCAAACAGCAGTTTCAAACAGCAGTTTTTCCAAAGGAGGGACCCCTATGCTTCAGTCTGGTAGAGTGTGTGGCCCCGTTTCCATCCACACTAAGTATAATTAGAAAGTGAAGAGGAGCTGATTTTGCTGTCCCAAAATAGGTCTCTTTGGCATAGGGATTATTTTGAGCGAAAGGCAATCAAAGCCCAGCAGATCCAAGAAAACTCTTTACTTCCTTCTCAATTTTTTAAATCTACTTTGGAAAGGGGGTCTGCCCCAGGAAGTGTAATCCTACCAGAGATTCCATTTAGCCTAAGAAACTTACCTGAAAAACAGGGTGACAATTATTTCCCAAACTTCTCTGCCTTCCTGTCCATGACTTTCCTCCCCTTTATTTCCCCTGTCCCCCTACCCTTTCCTTCACTCAGGATGTTGTAAAAGCTTCACTTACCTAGCTGACTTCTGGGTCTCATTTTTACAAGGCTCCCGTATGTACATAATTACATCTGTTTTTCTCCTGTTAATTTGTCTTATATTAATTTAATTATTAGACCAGCCAAAGAACTTAGAATGGAAGAAGGAGACTTTTTTTTCTGCCTTTATAAAAGGTATATTAGATTTGAATACTTAATAATTTGGAAGTTGGTCTTTCTAGTCTGTATTGAGCAATTCCTTCTCAGAACCCTGGGTCTGGCCTCAGCCACCTGGGTTTGAAAAGATCAACTAAAACTAGAAAACGTTTGAGGATGAGGGAGATGGAATCAAACTCTTATGAGGAAACAACAGAAATAGTTTAAGTTCTTGACTTGGCAAAAAATACTGTGAAGTGTTATGTTTAGTAATTAGGTCTGTCTTTCTCAGCTGCTAAGTGAGGTGTTAAAGGAGAAGTCACATGGAACCATTATATTAAGAAGGCGAGGAAGATTTTGTTCAAGGCTACTGTAGTAGGGAAGAGAGGCCAGAACTCTCTCTGAACTCAGCTCCATTGAAACCAAGGTAGAGGGCTTTGAGCATGGGGGTGAGCTAGTCCAAAAGTACTGGAAGACATTAGGGGGTTTGATCCATGGAATACACGGAGCACAATGAGTTATTCCTGAGTTTGTGAATGTTTTCCTCTGTGAGTATGCCATCAATGTTCCCTAATTATTAACCAAGGAAGTTAGTTACCAACCTTCCCACAGAGACTAGAAGAGAGGGCACTGCCTTCCTTAATATTTACATCTTAAAGAGATGGTTCCCATGTTCTTGAGGGAAAAATATGAACCTCCTCTTTAAGAAATGGCAAAATAAGATTCAGTTAGCCTAAAGCAGAGGTGGGGCACATCCAGTCTGCCACCCATATGAGGCCAATGAAATCATTTCCTCTGGCCCTGCTGAGAGGCATTAGGGGTGAGTTAATTAAATGTTTGACCAAGTATAGCAGGCTAATTTTTACGTTGATAATTTTGTATGGCCCACGAATGATGTTATCAATATCCAATGGCCCTTGGAAGAAAAAAGGTTCCCCACCCCTGGCCTAAAGGATTACATTTACTTTGTTTTCTTGAAAATGAAAATAGACTCATTTTTTTCTGATTTATACTTCTCTGTATATAATATAATACATAAGGCAAGAGGTTGGGTAAGGTTTGAAGAAAAAAAACAATGTGGTTTGTTTTTTTAAATAGAAAATAAGGCTTCTAAAATTATATGAAAAATATTGAAATAATTCACTTCATTACATATATTTGGGTAATAAAAAAATAATTGCTAGGAGCTGAGAGAGATTGTGATGAACTGGTTTCTACATTATCCTGTATTGCTTTTCTTGTGTGTGCTCCATTATTAGTGATGGCTCTCCTGTTTATCCCCTAACAATTTTATGTTGCTAGTAAAGGAAATGTGCATTCTACAACAGTGCAAATTCATATATGTTGTCCCATTTACTACTTAATATGCTAATAAAAGGCCATGTTTCAGTGATCCACAAAAGATTGTTTAGAAAGTGCATCACAACTCAACATTCAGTTATTTTCCCCAAAATAAGTGACATGGCTTACCCCTATGACATCCTCAGTTGAAATAGCTCTTTGTAAATGGCTTCTTAGAAATACTGCAGAAGCACTTCATTCTGGAAAAAAAGTTTGGGCTTAAATAGTATCCACACAAAAACATCCTGGTGATTTCTACACATAATTTATGAATATGGTCTTCATAATCTGATGAAATCAGGTTTTCACAGATAGTCAAAAATTGCTCTTTCTCAGTAAATTGTAAATAATGTTTTTGAACTTCAAATCGTATAGCCAAATAGGTAGAGGTGTGATAAATATGATTTTATAATTTTTCTAAACAATTACGTACATGTGTTGCTTTTTTTATATTACTGATATCAAAATATTCATTTTTTTGTTTATTTTATACCAGGGAAAACATGCACCTGAATTAAGTACCTCTAGTTCTCGTATGACTTAAAACTAGACTTTAGTATCTTTTTAAATACAGTTCTCATTTGTTTAGACATATCCTCCTGTGTCACACTGGGAAGATCAGTTTTCAAAGGACCCACTTTAAAAACGGTCAATTTTGAAACTGACTTTAATATATGCAAAATTGGTATGCTGCTGCCTTTTCAATCAATCATAAGTGGTTAACTCCAACATAATTCAGATAAGCACTGAAGATTTCCCTACACAAACCATCATAAATGAAACAGTCTCTTCCTATCCATAAAATACTTTCTCCTCAAATATCTGAAAAATTCCAAGAACAAGAATTGTAGCAGTTGCAGTTCACACGCCTTTATGATCTTCCCTTCTCATTATTCAGTACAAAACATCATCCAAATCTTTTACATTTGAGTAAGCCAAGGATAAGGGTGGGTAGTCTCCTTGATTTGTTTCACCAATTTAATGCCTTATCCATCAAGAAATGATAAAAAATGAGCCGTTTGTATGCCATGCACTCCTACTCTGCTCATTTTGATTACACAGGATACAGCTGTACCTGCTGAAGTGGCAATTTTAATTATAATATGCTTTAGGAACTTGTCAGCATAAAAATTGTATGACACTTTGGAAACACTAAGGGAACCGTTTGCCTTAACTATCCTTTTTAAGGGAAAAATGAAACTCTTATTTGATATCTTATTATCTAACACTAAAGGATTGTGTCACTCATTCTGAGGGCCTTAGTTTTTTAATCATTTAACTTAGTAGAATTAGTGTATTATTAATCCAGGGATCAATGACTTCTAAAGCTCCTTAATATTAAAAAAGAAAACGGTAAATGACTACAACAACCTTTGAAAATTAGAAAGGATGACACACCTAAGTGTTGGTGGCGAAACAGCACTAGATGTTAACCAGCTGAGTTAGACTGGACTTTAGCTCAGCAACCTTGGTACTTGAGTTTGGCTAAGGGAAGAAATAATTCAGAGCCAAAGAACTCAAATCGTAGTGAAAGTTAATTTAAAAAGTCACAGAGATCAGAAAAGTGAGCCAGCTATGCATGGGCTTAGGAAACAAGTTACAGAGGCAAAATAAGGACCGTTGAAGCTGAGGAGAAAGAAAGCAAACTACACTGGAATTGAACTGGAGACCTCTGGGTGCATGGGACAATGCTCAACCTACTGAACAACACCGGCCAGGGCTGCATAAATGTTTATAAAATGCAAAGTTATCTATTTTGACAGAAAGCAGATTAGTGGTTGCCTGGGGAGGAGTAGAAAGGGGGAGGGAATGTCTTAAATCACACATATTTAGCCCATTAATAATTTGAAAATCTGTTCCAGGTGAAAAAACAACAACAACACACACACACACACACACACACACACACACACACAACCTCCAAATCCAGATCAATGAAAAATTGCTGCAACAGAGACCTGTGGAAATTTTAGACAAATTTATCAGAGGCTTCTTGACTTTAAACTTTGCTCAGGTCTAGGAAATAGCAAAGGGGATCATCCTAGCTGTCTTTATTTTTAAATATATATTTTTATTGATTTCAGAGAGGAAGAGAGAGATAGAAACATCAATGATGAGATAGAATCATTGATTGGCTGCCTCCTGTATGCCCCTACTGGGAATTGAGCCCACAACCCAGGCATATGCCCTTGACTGGAATCAAACCTGGGACTTTTCAGTCAGCAGGCCGACGCTCTATCCACTGAGCCAAACCAGCCACACCATCCTAGGGGTCTTTACTCTTGAGCCCAGTGCTACCCTTATCATCAGGGAATTTACAATAGCTGTGATTTCTCAGCATTACCATGAATGTTAGCAATAAACAGTATTATTATCTCTCTTCTCTAGGACACCTGTCTCAAGGTCATGTTTATGCCTTTATATTCTGCCTAAATAACTTGAACCTGTCCCTCCTAATGTTAGGTTTTGTGACTTTGACTTTTCTGGAGGTAGGCCGTGCACGCAATACTGCTGGTGTCATTTCCAGGTGTGTGTCTTTTCTCTAACACCCAGAGAGGATTTTTTTTTTTCATGTAATGTGGCTGGATTTGCACAACCTCCACTCCTCAGCCTTGAAAAAGTCTGAAAAATAAGCAAATATTTAACAAAAAGCTATAGTTCATTTAATATAAATTAGCTTGAGTGCAGTTTGCATAAATCCTGTATCCATGTGGTTCTCAATACCTTGTTCTTAAGAGCACACTTGACAAGATTAAAACATTTCCAAAGCAACAACAAACAAGTCAGAAATAATTGCATTATGCTAAGTGAAATAAGCCAGTCAATGAAAGAAAAATACCACATGATCTCACTCATTTATGGATAATAAAGACCATTATAAACTGATGAACAAAAATAGATACAGAGGCAGAGCAGCATGGAACAGACTGTCAAACTACAGCGGGAAGGCCGGGAAGGGTTCGGGGGTCGGAGGTGGGTAAGAGATCAACCAAAGGACTTGTATGCATGCATATAAACATAACCAAAGGACACAAGACACTGGGGGGTAGGGGAGGCCAGGGGAAGGTCAAGGGGGAAAAAAGGAGACATATGTAATACTCTTTGTAATACTTTAAGCAATAAAACAAAATTTAAAAACAAAGAATTGCAATGCTATCATTACCTAATGGTAATGATGTCTCCCAACGGCAGTGAAAGCATTCACTGTGTGTACACTATTCACTTGATGATTTTCAGCTTCTGTTTGACTAGAATTATTTACTCAAAATTTTCTAATCCCTCATGCATTCACTTTTTAAAGTTAATAATATTTAAGTAAACATCTGCTGTTTCTTTTATGCAGATTTGAAACATTGCCCTAAGTTTTCCTCTCTTTCATTTATCACCAAAATAAATCCTATTCTCTGACCTATTTAGCACAACTTTCTCCTTTTTTAATCTCACATAGTTTTGCAATAGTATTTTGCAAAATATATTTTCTATAAGTCAGAAATTCATGGCACACTTGCAAAGAATTCATGTACGGAAGTGAGAACCAACTCATCAGGATGCTGTGCAAGCATGGTACCTCAAACTAGTCCACCATCAGTAGGACTGCCCTTGACCAATGAAAGTAAGCTTCCCAGGCTCTACCTCAGGGAAGCCAGGGCTTTGGAGTGACTTCCTCACTGTTGTCTATGTCATTGTCTAATGTCTGAAGACAGCATAGGAATGTTGTTCCTTACCCTAGAGCAGTGATGGCAAACCTTTTGAGCTCAGCGTGTCAGCATTTTGAAAAACCCTAACTTAACTCTGGTGCCATGTCACATATAGAAATAATTTTTGATATTTGCAACCATAGTAAAACAAAGATTTATATTTTTGATATTTATTTTATATATTTAAATGCCATTTAACAAAGAAAAATCAACCAAAAAAATGAGTTCACGTGTCACCTCTGACACGCGTGTCATAGGTTCACCATCACTGGTCTAGAGTATAGATCTAGACCTAGCCTAGACTTAGAGACTAAAACCTACGTGAAACTGAATCACCTTTTCTCCATTTTGAAGTAGGTTCTGACAGAACTTTTCCAGGGCTTAGTTCATAAGAAAAAGACCTTACCCTACTTTCAAAATTGCTCCAATGCCCAGGTCTAGTTAAACTCCAAATTAGATTAGCTCAGTGCCCTACTCAGTGGTATAATGGAATAAGAGGCATGTCCTTTTTAGGATACAAATATTTTTACTTCAGACTTTATTATTCTGCTATACCAATGTCTTTCATAGAATCAAAAACTACAAGACAAAGTAGACACAAAATGTGTAATTTTTAAAAAATATATTTTATTGATTTTTTTACAGAGAGGAAGGGAGAGGAATAGAGAGGTAGAAACATCAATGAGAGAGAAACATCAATCAGCTGCCTCCTGTACACCTCCTACTGGGGATGTGCCCGCAACTGAGGTACATCCTTGACCGGAATTGAACCTGGGACCTTTCAGTCCACAGGCTGATGCTCTGTCCACTGAGCCAACCAGTTAGGGCACAAAATGTATAATTTTTGAGAGATAAAATAGTCAATAAAATCAAACCCAGCATTATCCAAGAAATTGGAATAATCAGATATAGCTATGGTAAAATTTCTAAAGAATTCAATGGAAAATGAATGCAGCATACAAGCAGAGACAGGTAAGATCAGCAAAGACTGGCAATGAAACAAATACGACTAAAGACATTAAAAAAGAAATGAAGTAAAAATAGAGTTTGATCTCTGTGGCTTCCTGAAAACAAATATTAGTTAGACATTTACTTGACTGAGAATGAGATAACTCTAGTGTAAGAACATTGCTTGGTGGCAATTTCTTCTTTATCTCTGGATTCTCTTTCATTATTTTTGGTTTCTCTGTTACTAGAATTTATCTGTTGCTACTGCTAGGGCTGGAGGGAAACATGCCTTTGGACAGAAAAGCCACTGGGCCCTGCACTGAGAGCTGTCAGGATGGATTCTGAGGGGCCGAGACAACCAGAAAAGGGCTGTGCTTCTCCCAAACCCTATTAGATTCTTAATCATAGAGGCACCATTTTTTACTTAGTTGGGGGACCTAGAAGTTGCAGTACCTACCCCCACAATGGTGACCTATACAGTGCCCCTTGGCTCAGATTGCACAGCCTCCTCCAGTGGTCGGCAAACTGCGGCTCGCGAGCCACATGCGGCTCTTTGGCCCCTTGAGTGTGGCTCTTCCACAAATACCGACTTCTGCGCATGGGCCACGAAGTTTCAATCTCACTGTACGTGCGCACCCGCATGTGATATTTTGTGGAAGAGCCATACTCAAGGGGCCAAAGAGCCACATGTGGCTCGCGAGCCGGGGTTTGCCGACCACGGCCCTAGACTCACCTGGTGCTGAGGATCAGTGCGGACAGCTGAGGCAGCAATTAGTGCACTGGATGAACTCCATGCTGTCACCTGCTGGGGTCCTTCTTCCTTCGCTGTCTCACTCTCCTGCCTTCTCCGGGTCCAGCGTTTCTTGAGTGCTCCGCTCTGTCTCCGGCTACCTGTGCACCCTCTCCTTGTGGCTACAGACAGAGATGGACTAAGCCAATGGCCCCTCTCCAAAGCGGGAGAGGGGAGTGATACCACCTGAGAGGTGAGTCCCATTATATCGGTTTTACCAGCTCCTGAGCCCTCAGGGTGCTTTGTTACTAGCGCTAAAGGTAGGGCAGAGAGGGGGAGGGGGAGCCCAGTGATGGCCTTGAGTGCCTGGTCAGTGGGCTGCACTCATCTGGCTGCACACTTGATCACCTGAGGCTGATCATTTATTCCTGCTGTCCCCACGGATAAGGAAGGAAAGGACAAAGAGAAATCTAATGTGCTAGTAACTGAGTGGGTGTACAAGGTAGGAAATGAAGCCAGATTCACTGGGAAAGACTGTCAGGCTTTTAAGGTGGCAGACGAAGTCCCTGACCTGATTAAGCAGTTTGGAGAACAAGGCTTTAGAGAGGGAGTTAAAATATTTTTCTCATTAGAAATGCATAACAATCTCCCTAATTCAGGTGCATGGGTAGCAGGAGTTAACAACCCTCAGAAATACATCATGGGATCACAATGCCATTGCAAGCTTCTTAACAGATAAGTGGGTGATAAAGACGTTTGGGGGCTGTAAGGACACCTGTTGTTTCTGCATTTTGAAGAATTTTGATCCTCTTTACTTCAACCACTTGAATTTCACCAGTAGCTAAGGGGGAGCTGTTGACCAGAGTCCACTCACCTACAGGGGTCATTTTCCCCAGGTGAGGCTCATCAGGGAGACAAACTAAAGAGAAATTTAGCAAAATGTTAACAGTAATTAACGTGGATTGAAGATGTTGGAAGGGGAAGTTTTTTGTTTGTTTTTTTTTCATTGTATTTTCTAAATATTACAAAAATTTCACAAAAGAATGGAAAACTAAACAAAATCTACCTCAACTTCAGGAACCCTTCCCCTCAGGGAGACCCACAGAGGAATGACTGAAGGTTTAATCAAAATAATAACAGTAATTAACTGAGAGTGATGGACTGGAGAGGATTGTTCTGTTGTTGTTACCAGGTTTCCTGTTATTTCCCAGTAGTCTATAAAGGACATCATATGGGATAGACTTTACTTTGAAAAATGAATTATGTAAATGAAATGACAAAACTCTTCTACAGAAATCTTTTGTAGAATGAAACTCTAGAAAATCCTACTTCAGCTGCTGAGATAAATAACCCTGGATCTTTATAATAAAATAAACAACTATTAATTCTGCAAAATAACCTGGATAAATTATTATTTCGAAAGAATTTATATGTTCACTATTGCACTGGATTCCTACAATTTTGAAACAGCCAGAAATAGGAGTTAATAGTATGTCTATTGCAGAGATAAAAGAAACTGAACCCCATCAATGTATTCGGTTTATTTTCCTTTGAAAACTGAGTTATTTCCTGAAATCTAAGCAAGCCTTACACTTGAAATAAACAAAGCTAACATCATGCTTGCTACAAAGTTGGGGTTCAGTATAGATTCAATAGAAGGGTATACATGGGTAGGATAATTAGTCAGTAGAAATGTTTGATTGAAGGTTCACCTCAAGTTTTTCGTGTTAGGTACATGCCATTGACAGAACAATTGTAGATGAGGTAGTTCCCTTCCTCTCATCCTTCTGTTATTCAAAAAATATATTTTAGGGTTGGAGGAGTTATAAGTCCTTTCTGCCTTTGCCAAGCTTTATCACGAAGAGAAAGTACATATTTTAACGTATTATTTTTGGTTTTTAATGTGATTGAAGTAATAAGCAACTGTGTAGGACAGAAATAAAACGTTTATTTAAAACTCCAGGTCACTAAAATAACTGAGCAGGAACACATGCAAACTGGATACCACTACCTTGCTTATAGTAAAGGTGGCTCAAATTAAAGTAGACATAATCAACTCATATATGATCTACGTGTCATTTGGTGAGTGAAAAGACTCTGATATTTAGCTTACAAAATAGCATTGCCCTTGCTGGCGTTTTCTAACAATAACTATTCAGTTCGGTTTGAAAATAAATCATCCAAGATGCATTTTCTGCAATGACATGTGACTAGTTTTTAATTAAGAACATGTGTACAGTAGGAAATATCATTCTCATTTGGTAGATACTGTTATGTTCGCATGACAAGTTTATTACCTCATGTTCTCATCACAGAAGTCAAGGACACCCAGCATTTCTATTATCCTCTTTTACGAGAAGAAGGTGGTCACAGAGAGGTCGAGTAATTTGTTCCTGGTCATTCTGCTTCAGATAAAATGAATATTGTACTCAATGTCTGCCTGTATCACTTTACAACCTGTTGGTATAAAGATAACTCTGAAATGAGAGAAAGAGAAAACTTTCCCTCTACTCAACTTTTATTACTTTCTTCTAGACATATTATCATAAAACAACAATCCTCATCATCCTTATCAATTTAGGGAAAAAAGATGAAAATAAACTTTGTTTAGACATTTTCACACACAGCCCTGTGTGTGTGTCTCTGTATTTTATATACAAAGCGATCCCAGCTTTAGTTGACCTTTTGTTCATTTTCTGTAGAAAAAAAAAATTCTCTCTCTTAGATGCAGTAGATGTGTATCAGTAGACTCTATCTTGGAAACGAACCTGTATAAGATTTTAGTAACACTTTGGTGATTTAAGAATTATATTTTCAATTCTGTTATGGTTCAACCTCACATCAAAAGTATTTTCTTCTTGGGGAATTACAAAACCACAGGAATTCATTGCACAGGATATTCTCTCTTCTCTGTCAGAGGGAAATGTAACAAATCCAGAAATTGATTTCATGGCTTCAGAGGGTTGATCTCTATGCATTTTGAAGATCCTGCAGTGCAGACAGCAAGCACACTTAACAGAGGGTTTCCTACTGAATTGTAATAGTTACTGTTGATACTGCTGTAGATACTGACTGTCCAAGAAGAATCATAGCTATGAATAAATAATTTCACTAGGAAGTCTCTCACAGTCAATCTTTGATTTTCTTTCTAGATTCCCTTCTTTCTTTTATTTTTTGAACTTTAGTGTTCCCTGGGATTCAGTCCTTGATCCACTTCCTTTATTCAAAATATTAACCAAGGCGAGCTTACTATCATGCTCATGATTTTGGCATCAGTTAATATTAAATAACTCCCAAATATGCATCTCTTTCCTAGGATTCCTTTGAGTGCTTCAAAGGCAAACTTGATTATACTAACCCATTTCCCTTCTCTGCCCCATCCTCCTTCATTTCTTCTGTAATACTCAGACTCCTAAGGCACTCAATTTATGCACCTAACACTGATTCATTATTCCTACTTCTTTCTCTCACTCATTCATCAAGACCTCCTCTGTATCTCTTTAACCCAACCTCCTCCCTCCCATCCTCCTTCTCACCAAAGCCCTAGTTTAAGCATTCCTGACCACTTGCCTCTAAACCCAGGTCGGTATGCTCTTCAATGCATATACCCTGGAGTAACTCACATAAACTGAAAATTCTCCTTTTTGGCTTAAAAGATCCTTGACAGTGGCCCCTGCTTTTTTTCTCCTTTTTGGCTTAAAAGATCCTTGACAGAGGCCCCTGCCTCTTCTCTTGCTGTTCTCTTCCATGTTGCACTTAGACATGTACATATTCCTTCATTTAAAATATCCTATACAATAAAGAAGTAATATGCAAATTAACCGTTCACACCCCTCACAAGATGGCTGCCTATGACCAGGCCAGCGAGGGAGCAGTTAAGAGTGACCAGGCCAGCAGGG
>NW_005872854.1:14875-17839 GCF_000147115.1 Myotis lucifugus | reverse complement strand
CTTCATTTACAAGAGTAATTGAACATATATTTATTCTATTACAGAAAAAATATGAGCAGCTGAATTCTGTGGAGGGTTTGATGACTTTTCAGGGCTCTGAGCCATGTCTTATCCCATCCAGACAAGACCAACCTGGTGTTTCTAATTAGATACTAAGCATTAAGAGATACTTTAAAAAATCGTGTTTGTTGCCTTGTACATTACAAAATCACGTTAGCAAAATGACTATGCAGGTTGTTTACTATGTTAATTTCTTATTTTCAATAAATATCCCCAAGGCAATAAATAATTTTATTTGTGAGAATAGAGCAATGCCACAATAAATATTCAAGCATATTAATTCCAGGAGAAACTCAAAATAAATTTTAGGGCAATATTTAAAGATTTTATTGATAAAATAAATTTCATGTTGTATAACTATTTGCAATAAATCTTCAGTGGCTCCTTATTATGTAGTTTGACATCTAAACCTAAAGACTTTGTCCTGTCTTCAGCTGACAACTCTATCCCTCCTTCTACATACAAATTCCTGTTCTGCACTTGAGTTATATTTACTTATTCAATAGAATAAATCACTATGTGTTTTCTGAGAATGCCTTGCTGTGACCCTTTAAAATCTAATCTCAATTTATCTTACTGGTTTTTGTTTTCAACTTTTTTCCCTCTACTTCCACAGTATATTCTGTGAACTTCTAGAGTTGAAAAAAAAATGCATTCTACCCTTCATCCTTTTGAAAGCAAATGTTTTTGTCTATCTTGTTCCCATTAGATGGAATTTTTCTTCTCTGTTTATTAGGCTCAAGCACTAACTCAAATGTCAATAACTTATTTCTTCTTTTATTTCAGCCATCAGAATCATTATTTCTCTCCTTTGGTCTTCCTTAGTAATTTGTCATATGATATACAGCCAAAAAAACTGCACACACACACACACACACACACACACACACAAACAACAACACACCAACCCAGAAATAATAATAGATGACATTTTCAGAGCATTTGCCATGTTCCAGGTACAGTTTTAAGTAACTTTTAACTCTCAGTAGTTTCATGAAGTGGGTGGTAGTCTAGTCAGCCAGCAAGATGGGAGTCAACTGTGAGTTGTAATCCATCCTATGACTAGACCCTAGTCATGTGGCAAGGGACAATCAATGAATGAGTCACCTTGCAAGTTGATTTTCCAGGCCCAGTTAAGCCTTTTGATGGCACAGCCCTGTTAATGTCTTGACTGCAACCTCATGAGAGATCCTGAAGCAGAATCAGCCAGCTACACCACTGCAGGATTACTGAAGGATTTTATTTTCCTTTAACCTTTATAATGCTTTTTTAACTGAACCCTCTGCCCTTAGTTTGTAGTCTCCTGTCATTTTTATCCGCAGGTATTATGTTTTATTTTCTAGGATGAAAGCTGGCCCTGCTCCACTCTCCTCTAAAACTCTTCAGAGGTTTCTCATCAACGTTTGATCTAGCTCCTGTATGCACCTCCCATAAGCACCCCCTACAATTCTTACATACCAGACTCCCCATGCATGGGCAGATTAGGCCCTCAAATGTGCCCATACCCTAATGCCTAGGACCTTTGAACATGTTATGCTACCTAACAAAGCAGAATTGACAAATATATTTAAATTTAAAGGCTTTAATATAGGGAGAGTATCATGGATCATTCAGGTGGGCCCAACCTAATACCGAGCCACTAAAAAACATGGCATTTTCTCTGGCTGGAAGTAGAGATATGTGGACAAAGGAAAAGTTGAATAGATTCGATGTTTGAGAGGACTTGACTCACTATTGCTACAGGGGGAGAGCAGAAGGGGAAGGAGGGAAAGTGGAAAGCACGAGAAAGAATGCAGACATCTTCTAGAAGCAAAGACACCTGCCTGGCTGACAACCAGAGAGGGAACAGGGACCTCAGTCCTACAACACAAAGAAAATGAACTTGACCAACAACCTGAATGAGCTTGAAGGTAGAGCTGTCCTCAAAGCCTCCAGAAAGGATACAGTGCTGTTGACACCTTGATTTGGCATGTGAGAGTCTGAGCAGTGGATCCTATTGGGTCATGCTGTACCCTGACTTTGGTCCACAGAACTGTGAGTCAGTAAAACTGTGTTGTTTTGAGACACTGTGTTACAGCAGCGATAGGTCTCTGAAACCTCATTGAGATTTCCAGAACACACTTTCCTATTTCCAGCTTTCTCAGTTCTCTTTCCTCTATCTGCATCCCCCCACCCACTTTTTCTTTATATAAGAGATTTATTTATTTTAAAAATATATTTTTATTGATTTTTTACAGCTAGGAAGGGAGAGGGATAGAGAGTTAGAAACATCGATGAGAGAGAAGCATCGATCAGCTGCCTCCTGCACACCCCCTACTGGGGATGTGCCCACAACCAAGGTACATGCCCTTGACCAGAATCGAACCTGGGACCCTTCAGTCCACAGGCTGATGCTCTATCCCAGTGATTCCCAAAGTGGGCGCTACAGCCCCCCGGTGGGCGCTGCAGCGATCCAGGGGGGCGGTGATGGCCACAGGTGCATTTGGGGGCGATGAGTAACTGCTATTAAAATTTTTAAAAAAATTAATTTCCAGGGGCTGAGTAATATTTTTTTCTGGAAAGGGGGCAGTAGGCCAAATAAGTTTGGGAACCACTGCTCTATCCACTGAGCCAAACTGGTTAGGGCTATTTTTTTTGCAGTAAATATATTCTATAGTCTTCCTAATGGCAAGATTGGCAATTCTACATCAACTGGTGTCCTAGCATGCTGTTAGCATCTGTATGACTGCAGAGCAGTACAGTGGTTCACATGGAGCTCTGAACATAAGTGGATCAGAAGCTATTTCCAGGGTCTACCACTTACTCGTACAGCCAAGTGTCCCTTTTTACAGTGTTCCTTCCCCTATGACATTGAAATTATCTGTTACTGGAATTATTGTCTAGATTATAGAATTCTGAGTGCAG
>NW_005872854.1:12702-14280 GCF_000147115.1 Myotis lucifugus | reverse complement strand
GGGAGCTGCTTACATGTGACCCAGACTGGATAAAAGTAATTAAAATGACTACTGATAAATATCAAGTCATTTTCTTTTATGGAATGTGAATATATTAGATGAGCAATAAGGGTGGAACGTTTGCCTTTGTCTTAGGTGACACGAAGCAAGATGCATTTGGCATATTTAATTCCAAATGTTTTTACTGCAATCACGGCATATTATTGACCCCTGAAAAGACTTTTTCTCCCCACCTGTTGTGTATCTGGATCTTGTCCATCCTTCAGAAACAAGTACATGTCCTTTGTCTACTTTATAATCCTCCCCAACTGTATTCTGATATACTATGTTAAGCTATATAATTGCAAGTAATTATTTTATACTTACAAAAATGACTAGTTTATTTTTTGACTTAATATACTTACTCTGAATTCATCACCTATTATTTTCTTTACTCTTTGAGTTGAAGAGATCTGAAATGCTTTGGAAAGCTATTAGGTAACCATAGAAAAAGCTCTAAATTATAATATATACAGAAGTTATCTACAAGTATGTATGTGTATATATATCTACATATATATGCTATCTACACTATCAAGTAAGAAACTATACAGGGGTGGGCAAAAGTAGGTCTACAGTTGTGAGTGCACAAAATACAGTTTAACCTTGTATTATTGCTTATTAATTATTCTATTATTTTCCATCTGAACAACTCTAAATCTACTTTTGCCTTCTGTGTGTGTGTGTGTGTGTGTGTGTGTGTGTCTGGTCATCCATTCAACCAATCAAAGTGTAATATGCTAATGATATTCTAAGGCAGCTCAACCACTCATTATGATGTGCACTGACCACCAGGGGGCAGACAGTTGACCGGTCGACCAGTCACTATGATGTGCACTGACCACCAAGGGGCAGATGCTCCAACCTGTAGGTTAGCTTGCTGCTGGGGTCCAGCTGATCAGGACTGAGTGAGACTAGCTGGACATGCCCTGGAGCCCTTCTGTGGAACCTCCCCGGCTGGCCAACCTCCCGCGTCCCTCCCTGGCCCCAATCATGCACTGGGGGGGGCGGTCCCTCAGCCTGGCCTGCTCCCTCTCACAATCCAGGATTCCTTGGGGGATCCACTGGTACACAAATTTATGCTCCGAGCCTCAAGAAAGGATATATAATATATATACATATATATAATTTATTTATATATGATGCTGGATTCATTGAATGCCTGTTGAGTGTTAAACCCCCCGGTTAAGGGGCTATAGGACCATTCTTTAACTTTCAGGTGTAAGCGTTGGAGTTTGGTATCATTACCCCGATTTTAGAGGAGAAAATAAAATCAGAAACTTAAACCCTGACTCCAATCCATACAGGGATAAAGAATAGAGCCAATCTTTTAGATCAAAACCTTCTTGTACAAAAACTTCTTCAGTGTGATCTCTCAACGTTCCCCCCCACCCCCCCGTTACTAAGTAAAAGAGGCAAACTCCATATAGAAGGGAGCTGCCCCTTGTTTAGAGGCAAACCAGGGGTTTCATTTTGCTAACATAAAAAAAGGGGTGCGCTCCATGATTCCTTTTAGACCTTGCGGAGAGGCGGGCCTTT
>NW_005872854.1:0-12602 GCF_000147115.1 Myotis lucifugus | reverse complement strand
CTATATGTTTTCAAGAGGTAACATTGAGCAAATTAGCAAAGGAAACTCAATTTTGACCTCATTGAAAAAAGTTTTGCTTTTAAAGCCCTGTGGGATTATTTAGTCTCACTAGCTAATCCAGAATAATGTCTCTATTTTAAGGTCCTTAACCTTAATTACATCTGCAAAGTTCCTTTTGCCTTATGATATTACATATTCACAGGTTCCAGGCATTAGGGCGTGGGCATTTTGGGGGAAGCCATTCTGTGTACTGCAGGAACGTTGGAAATTTTCTTGTAAGGGAGATGTTTGCCATTTCAAGAGCCATTTGCTGCGGGAAGATAATGGACCCAACAACAGTTTGAAAAGAGGCTGGCTGCCTGGCCCATGTCCAGACTCCAAACAGTTTTACGACTGAAAACAAATGTGGTGTTGGGCCGAGCCTGCGATGGAGCATCACCAGCCATGGCCTTCCAGTGGAGCAGAGAGAGAGGCTGGAAGCCACAGTTCTTTTCCCGCATCTCATTTGTTTCAGCAACAGAAATGTGCAGCCCCTGCCTGTTACTCCCCTTCCCTGATTGCAATCTGCTCATTGATGTGCAACCGCCTCATGAATAAGCATGAACAGAAACTTAAAATCCCCTTCTTATTCAAAACTCAGGCATTCCATTTAAATAGTTTGTTATAGTGTGTGTATGGACTCCTACACCATGCATGTACATCAGAGTTTGCACTGCAGAGTTTGTGATGGAAAGGGAAAGGTATATCCCTGTCCCTCTCTAGAACTGTTGCTTTGGCATACCTAAGATTTCTCTGTGTTTATTTATTACTGTTGAGAGATGAAACCAAAGAGCTTACTCACAGCCTTCCTTGGTAAACACTAAACGAGGCATGTGGCCCGCCGGCTGGCTGTGAGTTTGACATGCTTGCACTAGAGTGTATCAAAGAGCCAGCATAGAATGAACATTTATTTCATTCCATTTCTTATGGTATTTGCTCAAGGAATCTCTCTTTTTTTGTTTCCCATCTGTGCTCAGACATAGGCATTTTATAAATTTTATATGCCCTTTTCTTTCCTCCTTCACTTATGATTGTTAGAGTTGATGAAGTATACTTTCAGTTAATGAAAGAAAAAAGAATATTAAATTTCTAGATAGATCTTCTTGCTTTTCACTCTTTCAACTGAATCATAAACTTGCATTTTTTTTTTGGCTATACTGATCTTGACTGTTATTTGACTGAAAATAGGTGACTTTTCTAGAGTCTGTTTCACTCTTCCCAAGTCAGGTACTCTCACATAAACCTTAGAGAAATTACATTCTTTTACTAATTTATAATGCAGTTTTGTACTCATTCATTCCTTCATGCATTCTTTACTAAATAATAGTTTGACAAGTGTCTATTATATTTCAGGACTAGTTCTAAGTCTGAGGATACAGTGGAGAACAAAACAGGCACAACTTCCAAGTCTCACAGAGCTTGCAGCTTAGTGACAGAGCATCTCCTAAAACCCTAACAGCTGTGCTCTGTACAACTCCAATGAATGGGTGCTTTTCCCATGGATTATATCATGGATGGTGCCTCCCGGAGCAGGCAAGGTTAGAGCCTTAGCAAGTGCAGACCACCAAAAAAATAAAAATAAATGACACCCATTTGATTCAGTCATTCCACAAATATTGTTGAGTATTTACTATGTCCTAGTCTCTAGACTTGGAATACCTCGATGAATGAAAGAAAGTTTCATAAAGTTCATCATGTAATGGGATGCCTTGGACAATTAAAAAGTAAATCTCAAAAAGAAAAATGATGTTTTATATTAGAAGGAATTTTACAAAGAATTTAGAACAGGATGAGAGAAATATTGCAATGCTAAGGTTGGTACATTCGCCTTTTTACAAATTGTCCCAGTCCACTTTACCAAACTTTGATTTGCCACACTCCTGTTGAATAACCTTTTACTTTAAGGTACCAAATTACCATCATTCCCTAAATTTTCTATCAACTTTCCCACCTCCACATCTCTGCTATGGTGATCTCTCTGACTGGAATGTCCCCCTCCACCTTTCTCACCTAGAGCACTTCTACTGTCATGGGGAAAATCGCCCTTGTTCTACAACACTCCTTTCCCAAGAAACTTCCTTGTTTCTCTCCCAAGCAGAATTCATTTGCCCCCTCTTTTCTGACCATAATCTCACCTTGTATTGCATTCTGGCTCTAATTATTTCTGGTGAATTTCTGTTTATATTTTCTTCTGTCTCTTCAGTTATCAGTTGCCAACTATTTATTCAAATTAAAGAGTCTGCCTTGCTCAGCTCTGCATTTCTAATGCCTAACATAATGTCTGAGCATATTAGGTTTTAGTAAATTTGTATTGCATAGAAACATTAGGGTTAATAAAGAGATGTAACTTTAACCTTAATTTAAAAAGCCATAAAAGTGAGATATACCCTCAGATATTTCTGAACATAAAACTGAACTAAGAATTTTGTAAAAAAATAAAAAAATAATAATGCGCATGATATGGCCTACTACAGACTTTTGCTAACAAAGAATTTCATTTATGGTTCCGTAGCTTGTATCTATTATTTCCTAATGACTAAATACAATATATTTCACTGGTGTTGTGACAGGGCTGTCAAGAGTGAAGATAGGGCCTTTATGTAAATATTTTTATAACAATGGAATAGATTCTCCTTCAAGCCTTTAGCTCTGGCATGAGAACATCCATTGCTATTTGGCCAGGTAGGCAATTGTGATCCACCTACTCACTGATCAAACAAGGTATAAGAAAGAAGCAAAAGCAAACAAATACCCCAAGGTTTTCTTCACAAACTCTGTTTATATAGTAGGAGAAAGTCTGTGCTTAATTTATTCCTACTTGGAGATGGGGAGTGGGAGACCCATGGAGTAACAGAAGGTGGAGGTGAGGATGGTAGACTCATGGAGTAGCATAAGCTGGAGGTGGGAAGTAGGTTCTCCATGGAGTCACAGAAGTTGGGAGGTCTAGTGGAAACAATGAACAGTGAGAAGAGGAGCTTTCATGTTCCAATAAATTAAAGAAGGTTCTCATTTAACTTTTTATATCATTTACAGTAAGTTAGTATTTGATGTTCAATGTTCTATGTACTATTCCATTCCTGATTTTAGAAATTCAGATATATGGAGCTGAAACCAAATATCACATAATGAGAATAAATCTATCATAGGGGGCCTATAATTTATACCTTGCCTATTTCCTAAAACAATTTGCAGCAGCATTCCATAAAATGCATATAACAAAAATACCATGCTGTAGGAGAGGAATTTGCCCACCCAGTGTTCATTGGCCTAGCTTATCCTAACATGCTTTTTGGGGGCTGTCAGGCTGCTGGTGAAAGGTTACAGAGCTCACCCATCAATGCTTTGTAGAGGGTGGAGGAAATGCAAGGTGGTTACAGTTTATGCACAGGATACGTGCCCTGCTCTTGCCTTCATTGAATTTTGCCTGAAGAGTCATAGTAACTAGCTGGTAAGGTCAATTCTCAATCAATAAAATGCTGCCTCTCTTTGTTCCTAAAATCGATGTGTGTGTTTATTTGTGTGTCTGTAATTTAAATGTAATTAAACCAAGCACGAGATAAATATTTAAATTTAGCAAAAGCCTGTGAGTGTGAAGTCAGCAGACACTGCCCATGTGAGCCGAGCTGCAGCTCTGCTCCATCCTTTGTATTCCTGGGCTTCCCCTGCCTCTTTGATCACTCATGCTAGTGTGATCTTTATTTTATGCACATCATTCACTTACTCTTGGGGAATGCATGCCTTCTTCCTCCCTACAGCTGTTTTTCTCAGTAGTTTGAAAGAAAACTCTTTTTGAGACTGTAATTTTATGTCCATATGTTACATTTGTTGTTATGTTTAGGATAATCTCCCCTAATGATCAGCGATTATTACCAAAGTTCTCTAGCCTCTTTTTATCAGTCCCCTGTGCTTTCTTTTTTCCTCACTCTTCCATCCGTTGTGGTTTTAAGCCCTCCTCACTCCTTTCTATTTGAAATCTCTCTCTCTTTTGATACCTGTATTTATTATCTCCAAATGAAATGTCTTATTTATCTCAGTATGCGATTTATAAGTCCACAAGGCTTGAAGTAACATAAACATATGTTTTTATTGATCATATCTTCCCCAAAATTTATATTTGGGGCTTCCCAATGAAGAGGATGCCCTTATAAAAAATAAAGCACATGGTCAGAAGGGGCAAATCCAGCTAGAATTAATTTTATTAGTTGCCTAAGAAAGAATATATTTAACAGACTTGAAGACATACAAGAGTTTGCTTGTCACACCATCTGTATGGTTTCATTTATGGCAGGAAGCATTATTATGAAACCAGATTTAGAAACCAGAGTCCTTAGTAAAGTTCTGTTTTATTAATTACCCACTGAGAACTTGAGCAAATCATTAAACTTTACTCAGCCTTACTGTTCTTCAGCATTTAAAGTAGATAAGAACCTATCTCCCAGATTTTTTGACATATCAAGAAATGTAATTTCATAGCTTTAAACACCTAAAAGTGACTTGAAAAAGAGACAAGATAGGCTTTTTGATGCCTTTCCTTTTTTTTTTTTTGACAACCCTGATTCTTTGGTATTGTTATACTCAACAGAATTCACTGATCTATTCTAGATGTATATATTTTTAATATTAACATTCATCCTTACCTACAAATAAGTTTTACTTTGCAGGTTGCCCATGATTATGTTGAGGATGGAAAGACCTCATAAGAATGTTTCTCTTGTCAATCCAGTATGTGTTAGGTGAAAAATCATTTAGTTACAGGTGTTCTTTTAAAAGGATTTAATTTAGAAGTGTATTTAAATAAATTTCAGAGAGTCAGGTGCTTTTGAACTAAAATTGAGATAGAAACCATTCATTCAGTTGTTCACAAGTTTCTGGTGTACTGATCAATAACACCAGGCATCAATAGGTACTGGGGATGCTGCTATGGGCAGGACAAAGACTCTGTCCTCATAGAGCCCATGCTAAAGCTCCAGTCTGGCTTTAGGGATCAGGACTAGCCAGTATAGGTCTACAGGGTGTCTGTCTGAGTCTATAACAACCATAAAGCTTTAATACCAATTGAAGGGGAGCAAAATATACCACCCCAAAATATGTCTCTTTGGCACATTGATTATTTGAGGCTGGTTATTTTTTAAGAAACAGCAGACACAGGAGAAGCTCTGAAAATAGAGTAGAAGTTACCCTTTTATAAGATAAACTAGAGCCCGGTGCACAAAAATTTGTGCACTGGGGGGGGGGTCCCCCAGCCCGGCCTGTGCCCTCTCACAGTCTGGGACCCCTCGGGAGATAACGACCTGCTGGCTTAGGCCTGCTCCCGGGTGGCAGAGGGCAGGCCCAATCCCTAAGTGCAGGCCCTGGTCAGGCTCAGAGCAGGGCCGATTGGGGAGTTGGGGAGCCGCCCCGTCATGCACAGAGCAGGGCGGATCGGAAGGTTGCAATGCCACCCTCAGTCACGCTCAGGGTAGACTGATTGGGGGGTTGGGGCACCGCCCCCTGTTACACTCAAGGCAGGGTCGATGGGGAGGTTGCGGCGCCACCCCCAGTCATGCACAGAGCAGGGCCGATCAGGGGGTTGGGGCGCTGCCCCCTGTCACTCACAGAGCAGGGCCAATCAGGGGGTTGGGGCGCTGCTCCCTGTCACTCATAGAGCAGGGCTGATCAGGGGGTTGAGGAGCTCCCCCCTGTCACTCACAGAGTAGGGCCGATAGAGGAGCTGGGGTACCGCCCCCTGTCACACACAGAGCAGGGCAGATCAAGGGGTTGGGGCGCTGCACCCTGTCACACTCAGGGCAGGGCCAGTGGGGAGGTTATGGCTCTACCCTGTCACACACAGAGCAAGGCCCGTGGAGGGGGGTTGGGGCGCCACCCTCTATTACCCACAGAGCAGGGCCGATCAGGGGGTTGGGGCACCGCCACTGTCACACTGAGGGCAGGGCCGATGGAGAGGTTATGGTTCTACCCTGTCACACACAGAGCAGGGCCCATGGGGGCGGGGGGTTGGGGCACCGCACCCTGTCACACACAGAGCAGGGCCGATCAGGGGGTTGGTGCGCTGCACCCTGTCACACACAGAGCCGCAGGGCAATCGGGGGATTGGGGAGCTCCCCCCATCAGGCACAGAGCAGGGCTGATCAGGGGGTTTGGGTGCTGCCCCCTGTCACGCTGATCCCGGTGCCGGGAGGCATATTACCCTTTTACTATATAGAATAGAGGCCTGGTGCATGGGTGGGGGCCGGCTGGTTTGCCCTGAAGGGTGTCCTGGATCAGGGTGGGGGTCCCCACTGGGCTGCCTGGCCAGGCTGGCTGAGGGGCTGAGGGCTGTTTTCCCGCTGGCAGATGACTAAAAGCTCCCAACCGCTCCTTGTTTTCTTTTTTTTCTTTTTTTATTCTGGGCCAGCTTTAGCTCTGAGGACTCGCTGCTGAAAACATGGATACAATGTTGCGGTCCGGGGCTGACTGACAGCCGGTTTTGTTTAGCTTCTTATTTGCAACATAGTAATAGTTGCTTAGAGTTGCAGTTGAGAGGCCGGCTAGTGAGGCGGGGAACGTTGGAGCCTGCAGTCCCTGGAGGAAGCAAGCCTCCCTGCTCGCTTCAGTGCATGACTGCCGGCCGCCATCTTGGCTGACAGTTAATTTGCATAAGGATACGCTGATTAGCCAATGGGAAGGGTAGCGGTCGTACGCCAATTACCATGTTTCTCTTTTATTAGTGTAGATTTACATTTATAAACCTTCATTTGTCAGGGTATCAGTGTTGCTGGTGGAAATCGTGTTCTTCCACGGGATCACGAGAGAAGCCTTTCACAGACCCTCACACGGGATATTCTGGACTGTGGAGTTTTTTTTTGGATGGAAATAGAAGACTGCCCCTCCTGGGTCTCCCATGTTTCATATTTGTCTATCCCGCCATGAAGAAAGTCCAGGCTTGTCTTCATCAAGGCCAACCAAAGTCCAATGTCCAGAGTTTTTGCTTCATGTCACAGGTTCTGCTTAGACCGGTGGAGTCCGTGTGGTCAGCTGTGGGCCCACACGGCTGCTAGGTCTGCATGGTTGCTTGTGTTCCTGGGATAGAGAGAGGGAGCTCTTATTTGGTTTGTCTCAGGCTTGGGCAAGACCAGGAGCTTGTTCAAAATAACCAATAAACTTCCCAAGCTTTCACAGGCTTGCACTTGGCCCGCCTCGCAACCAATCTGTTATTTCCCAGGCTAGACTGACAGGCCTCTATGGTCAAGCACCTTCCCCTGTGCCATTTTGACTTCTATTGTGCATATGCTTACCCCACCCTCCTCCAGCACCCCCCAACAATCTGGGAAGGGAGGGGTGTTAATCTTTTTTTTTTTTTTACATATTTTATTGATTTTTTACAGAGACGAAGGGAGAGAGATAGAGAGTTAGAAACATCGATGAGAGAGAAATATCGACAAGCTGCCTCCTGCACATCTCCTACTGGGGATATGCCCACAACCCAGGTACATGCCCTTGACCGGAATCGAACCTGGGACCTTTCAGTCCGCAGGCCGACGCTCTATCCACTGAGCCAAACCGGTTTCGGCAAGGGGTGTTAATCTTTGGTGGGGAATGCTGTGGTCCCCTGGAGAGTGTGAAACTGTAGCCTCCTGGTGAAGCAAACAGGCTCAGTGTCTGATTTAGCTCATTAGGCTCAACAATGTCTGATTCCCTTTGCTTCTTCCTCCATCATTATCTAGCTGCCTACAATAATGCCAGCAATGGGAAGATGACTAAATCTCTAGAAACTCTTATCAATGGGGAAATCTATATAAAACCATGTCTTTTTTTACTGTAGTTTTCCAGATAACCTCTCATAACTGGCTCTCCCCCGCACCCCCAACATCTTTTCTCTTTAGCTGATGTTCAAGGTGACAGCTTGGGCCATTACAAGAAGTTGCTGTTTCCCCTGGGTATGTCCTGTGTATAGAAGAGGTGTACACTTTATTAAACTTCTCTTTGTTTTTCTCTTGTAAATCTTTCTTTTATTATGGAAGGTCCTTAACCAAGAACCTAAAAGGGTGGGAGGAAAAATTTTTTTCCTCCCCACAGAATTAAAAGCTAAAAGACATAGGGCTTGCAGTGGAAGAGATTAAGCATAAGCTTCAAAGACACAGGCGCTGGGAAATATATTTATTATGTGTTCACAGATTTACATATTTTTGAAAAATTACAAACGGAAAATATTTTTAGAAAAATCAGTTAATATCACTGCCCTTCCCACTTGAACTTACTATATATATCTTATCCTGCTTATATCAAGAGGCCATGGGACAACAATGAGCAATTTTGGAATCAGCTGATGGAAAAGTCCATGAAAAATGTTTTTAGTTCCCATTTAGTGATATGTAATGGGTCTGCAGTCATATCTGTGTATAGATACATTTTTCTTAGTTGTGTTGGTATAGAAATGGCTCTGGGACTCTTCTTACCCTTGGCCTGCACTCACTTGGCAAACTGATGTGAAGGTGTGGGGCCAAAGGTCTTGCTGTAAAGTGAACATAGTCCATAGTGCTTAGCACTGGAAATAAGTGAATAATAGGAAATTATCTGAATTACATATCTGGATATAGACTGAGTGGGGATAGCAGTATGAAATAACATTAATAGTTAAATGACAGTAAATATTGCTTTTTCTGATTCTTTTGGTTAAAATATAAGTAGAGATTCTAATTATTTTCTGTAACCTATTCATTTTACCTATTCATTTTGAGACAACTATCATTGTGGTGTTGTTTACCTAATCTTAAAACCAGAAACAAGACTCTAATTATCTAAAGAGACCTTACTCAGACTAGGTACCTATCCAGATATAACTAAGTTGACTATTTTTATGTTGGTTAAGTCCTGAATTCTCTTAGAGAATTGTCTGAATTTTTCTGACGCTTTGAGTGTCTTGCTTTGATTTCTACTTAGGAAATTATTTTTCTTGAATTGGGACTTAATTACTATTTACCAAAAATAAAATTTTTACATCTGTAAAAAAAATATATAGTAGAGACAAGGTTTGAGACACATAACCAGACTTCCTTTTGGGTAATTTATAAGTCATATATGAAATAAACTTGATAGAAATATTTCCAAATTTGAAAACAATCCTGAAAGTTTTCTTAATAAAATTTATAAAACTTAAGAAAAATTTTATACAATCTATAATAAAATTATGTTTCATTTAACCCATGTGAGAGAAAGAATGACCATGTGTCAAGAAGAGAAGAGTCAGAAAGGGGCAGAAAAGAGTTAAGGAGTGAGGGTGGTGTGAGCAAGTGAAAACAGCATCTTATGAAGTTATGCTCACATATTTTGCAGCGGGTGGTGCTATAAATTTGAAGTGAAAGGTTTCCATGACCACTGCTGCAGTAGTTGGGATTCGCATTATATACTGCTGGCATTTTAAGTTAAAATTACTGCCCTGTTCCATACTCCCACTGTTATCAAAAGGCTCTGCTACTTCATGATTTAGAGCTATTGTTCCCAAGTAATAGGCTTAGATGTTTCTGTAGAGCGGCTTAGTATACCTTCCCTCTTTTTTTTCTTCAAATTTCCACCAGATCTGACTCTTGTATGAGTTTCTCAGTCTTTCTCAGAAAGAAACCCCCAACGTTGGGAATAGTGTTCATTTTCAAAAGTGTTGGTGGTATTAAATTACATTTAAAGTCACCTTGTCATCTTATGGCTGTCCCTGGGAACTCCTATGGCAGGAGAAATTGTATTATCTCCCTATCACTCCCAGACTCATATAATTTCTATAAGTAAAATTATGTTTCAATCTTTACCTATTACTGTATTACCCTGGAAATAGCTGTCTTGATATGTAACCAAATTGTTAGAATATGCTTGCTATAGCGTGACGTAAATGTAACCTATGTAGATACATATGCTTTTTGGAGTATTAGTAATCCTATGGAGTACTTTAAAACATATACATGTATTTTTTGTGTGTATGTGGTTTGTGTGTGTGTGTGTGTTTATGTGTGTGTGTGTGTGTGTGTGTAGTTATGTGTTTAGAGAATAATGGTACACATCATTTTGAAAAAGTCAGTGAGTTAAACTGAGAACTATGCATCCAACTATTTTATTTCCAAATGGAAGGATCACATGTGTCTATTAATGTTCTAGTTGGTTGTATTTTCCCCTGTAGATATAGATAAGAATATATATCTGACAAAATTTCATCATTGCCTGGCTAGTGTTGCTCAGTGGTTGAGCTTCGAACTATGAATCAGGAAGTCATGGCTCAATTCCTAGTCAGGGCATATGCCTGGGTTGTGGGCTTGATCCCCAGTGTGGGGCAGGCAGGAGGCAGCCGATCAATGATTCTCTCTCACCACTGATGTTTCTATCTTGCTCTCTCTCTCCCTTCCTCTCTGAAGTCAATAAAAATATATTTTAAAAAATTTTCATCATGAACACAAGAAATCTTAGATGCCTATCATCAAAAATAGTTTTTGAGAAAGAAGCTGAAGTTGGGGTGGTGGTTTGCACTATCAGGGCTACCCAAAGAGAGAGGCCGTCATTGACCTGGGGAATGAAAACCAAAGGCAAACGACTGGGCTGTGGGACTGCGGGTTGGAAGTGGTATTTTGTAGCTTGAGCAGTTGAACTGCAGTCCAGAGAGGACAATGTCTTGTTATGAAAAAGAAGAGCCTTCTCAGTAGCAGGTTGCCAGACCCAAGAAACAAGATGGTTTCCAATATGATTTAATCCCTATTATGCTAAGAAACCAGTTAATCAAGGTTCACTGTAGGCAATTTTCCACTAATTTAAAACTCTGATCTGGAAAGAGGAACTGAAGTTATAAGTTAGACCAATGGCAGGTCATGTGTGAATCAATTACTGGGTTCACAGGGGGAAAGTTTTGTTGTCTTTTAAAATCCAGATATTGAGAAGTGGTATTCAAGTCTGTTGACATATAAATAGAGTTTTTAAAGAAGGGCATTAGTAAACATCTCTGAAGTGTCATTAATTTTCTCAAACAATAATTCCCTCAAAGTAGAAATTTATTTTAAAATGTTTATCCTGCGCCCTGGCATGGATCAATGGTTGAGCATCGACCTAGGCTGTGGTTCGATTCCTGATCAGGGCAAATGCCCCGGTTGAGGGCTCGGTCCCCAGTGTAGGCAGGCTGTACAGGAGACAGCTAATCAATGATTATCTCCCATCATTGATGTTTCTATCTCTCTCTCCCTTCCCTTCTTCTCTGAAATCAATAAAAATATTTTTAACATTTTTTTAATGTTTTTCCTTTTCTCCCTCCTTTTATTCTTGGTCTCTCTCTGTCTCTCGGTCTCTGTCCCTTTACAGAGCGTCATCACAGAAAGATGAAAACAGCCACCTTCTGTCCCAATATTGGGAGAACTTTCCCATTTCTCCCCACCACTGCCCTAACTACACCAGAAATTCCCTGGCATGGGGCAAACAGTCCAGGAGAATATCTATTCTCTACACTAAAGGAGTGGTTGGCTCTCTGTGATTCTATTATTCCATTCAATAGAGAATGATGTTTTTATCTTTGTGAAAAGGATAGTGGTATGTCTTTCCATTCCACTACAAAGTATGTGTGTGGGGGGAGGGGGAGGGAGAATCAATCTCTCAAATGTCTCACTTATTAATTTACAAGGTTTTCTAAAATCCAAATATTTAGAAAGACATTTTCTGCTTTACCTTAAAAAGTCTGGAAACCTGAATGCAAGTCTATCATAGGTGAATCCTTTCACCTCAAAGGTCATCAGAGGTGCTGTGTTATCTGCTAGGTTAAATGCAAACTACTCATCAAAGAATCCAGCTGCACAAATTGTGCACAGATTCAGAAATCCAATAATTCAGAATGAGTATGACAGGACAGAGAGAAACCAATTTAAGAAGATTCTATCCTGAGTGTTTATCAGAACTCATTTACCTGATGTCCCCAATTCCTCCAGACTGTTTGGCTCACCTACTTTTTAATTTTTTGATACTATTATATGTAAGGCTTTTTTGCTTACATATTGGAGAACTGTAACAAAGTTTCGAATATATCTGGAAATTTTGGAGGGGTATATATTTTCCTCTAATTTCTCTCTTTTAATATAGTCTTGATAGTTTGAATTTGGCTTCTTAAACATCTCTTTTTCATTCCAAATTTGTGAACTAGGTAGTAGGTAATATAAAAAATTTAGTCAATAGGAGACATATTATGCTATAGCAAAAAATTAATTTTAGCCATTCTTGCTCTTTTGAGTCCCTCAGCTTTTTCCTTGTAGAGACACCACTTGCAGTCCCGTGACATACTTCATTTTCTGCTTTCTTTAACTATGGCCTTTTTCTAACTCAAATCCATATCCATTTCTATCAAACATGTGAACTCTCTGTGCTGCATCAGCTTGTCTGAAGGCCACTGCTTTGAAATATCCTCTAAGAAAACTTTCATTAACTACCTGCTTCTAACAGAATCCTTGAAAGTTATGATGGTACCAGAAATTTAAAATTCAGCCCATGTCCACATATTTTAAAATACATACTAGTCGATTGGCAAGAAAAATAGCATTCTCACACATACTGCTTATCTATAAGAATATTTT
>NW_005872853.1:35558-40828 GCF_000147115.1 Myotis lucifugus | reverse complement strand
GAGGGTTTCCTGGAAACTCCCATTTCTATTACTCGTACAACATCTATGACCCTATTCGTTAAATCTTGAACCCCAATAGCGCCAATTATTGCCCAATCATTGGCATCATTTTCCATAGTCAGGGGTAGGTGCTGGCTGGCTGATCCAGTACAAGAATTCATGCACGGGTAGATAGCCAAAGATAGGTACCCTCCTCTGGGCCCCCAAGGCCATAATTATTTCTTTATTGTCACCTTTATCTAATTTTATACAAGTATCTGCTAAATTGTCTCCTCTCCCTACTCCAGACCATGAGATCTTGGGGAGTAGTGCCTATGTCTTTCATGTCACATCATGGGACTCGGTGAATGCTTTCTTCATGCCGTTTATTAGGCGACATAAATGTGCAAGGAATGTTATGTTACGTAAATTATCATCGACTCCTGAGGACATCTCTGTGTATGGGAAAGTGAAAAACATTTGCTGAACCTGATATATGTACCAGGAATTCTTCTAGGGACTTTACCACATCAGTTAATCTTTTAAACAAGTTTGTGAGTGCTGTTATACTCACTTTAGAGATAGAAATAAGGAGGCTGACAAAAATTAAACAGCCTATCCAGATCTACATAACTTATGGTCGCATAGTTGAGATTTAAATCTAGATTTGTCTGACTGTGAAGTCCTTGAACTTTCAACTATACCATACACCTTCCTCAGGAGAAAGCAGAGACTGGGCATCCCAGGGAACACAAGAGCTCGTGTTCAAGGGGAGA
The DNA here is from genome assembly GCF_000147115.1 of Myotis lucifugus. Taxonomy (NCBI): domain Eukaryota; kingdom Metazoa; phylum Chordata; class Mammalia; order Chiroptera; family Vespertilionidae; genus Myotis; species Myotis lucifugus. Next base: position 40,073 of record NW_005872853.1, on the reverse strand, counting down.
AAGCAGGAGTTCAGGGAAAGAAACAGGTAAGACATTCAGTCAATAAATATTTATGAAGGCCCACTTCATAAATGCCAGACAATATTCTAGCACCCTTGTCACATGTGGTATATCAATGAATGCATTGGACAATCTGCCTTTCTTGAGTTTACAATCCACGAGTGGTATCACCCAAGAGCAAAGCTGAGAGTCAGGGCCAGGGTGGCTGTTGCAGGTCCTGGCCGACCATCTGCCAGAGTCCCCAGGCAGAACTGGAGGTGGAGGGTACAGGCTCGCAGGAAAGAGCTGCTGGGACCCTGACTCAGGCAAGGAAGCAGCCACCCCTGGATCATCAGTAGAAAATGTGGCTTCTGGAACTAGTCCCCGTGGAAAAGAGACTAATCAGGACTTGACATCTAGAGCACAAAAACTGATACCAGGGAGGGAGAGACCAAGCCATTGCTGAGAGATAGGCCAGCCTCCCCCTGTTTGTCTATCTGCAGGCTGCTCTGGGGCAGAGGGAAGCCTGCAGATGGACTTAAGCAAATTTACGGAGCCAGGCAAAATACTTCATTTCAGAAGCTTCCAGAACATGCGACCTCTCTACTGCTTGAGGGTAGCCATTAGCAGCCACAGTCTCACACTGGCGTTTGTATCAACTTCCCACTGACCGTCTCTAACTTGAGCGACCTGAGCCGCTTGGGATGTGAAGGGTACATTCGCTCTGGGATCAGGCTGAGGGTCTCTGCTCAGGATCTAGAGCGAGCAAACCATCCGGAAGTACGGTCAGTTCCTGATGATCTGAATGGAGGTTGTCTTCCCAGTCTCTCTTGGGCTTAGGTAAGGTAAAATAATGGAAAACCTAAAAACCATTTACATCTGGCCTTGGAATGGAGTATGTTATTTTTTCAGTAGGTTTAATTTCCTAATGATGTTTGATTTAAGATGATATTAACATTCGGTAGCTTTCCCCAAGCACACATCAGCTGGGGAGTGGGCAGAAGGAGGTGGGAAGCAGGGGCTCTGAGCTCCTGGGAGGAGGTGCCAGCTGACCCCGGGTTTGTTGACTGTGCCCAGTTCAAAGTGTGGGCATTTCTCTAGGGGGCTTGGCGAGGTCAATATTTCAGATTCAACTCAACCAGTTTTTTAATGTGTCAGACACTGTGACAAGCACTTTAACATCTCCATTTCCTTAATCTGCCCAGTGGCCTCATAATGTATGTATTATTATCCCCAAATTGCAGAAGAGGAAATTGGATCTATGCTAGCAAATCACGGGGCCAAGACTGGAGCCGGGCTTTGAAAGCCCGCTACCCTCCCCACGTCTGCTCAGATGCGCGGCTCCATCCGCTGAGCCGAGTTCAGTGAGCGCCTGCACGTGTCACCGGAGACATGGAGATGAAGAAGGCTGTGCTTCAGGATGCCGGGCGAGGCACCAAAGCTTGCCTGCCTTCTAACATTCAGATGAAAGTGAGATAAATGCCATGCATTAATCACAGAGAATTTTAAACAAGTCCCGCGGTGGCTTCCATCCAGAGGTTGTATCTGCTTTGGGGAAGGAGGTGGGAAGTGGGGTAGGTGGCTGACACATGCAGGTGTGTCCCGTGTCTTGTCATCATTGTTCAGGCAAGTGCAGATCCTGTCGCCTCCCTACCCCGAAGACCTCAAACTGCCCTGTGTCTGTTTTTACTTATAGATCCCAGGACAGGTTCTGTCTCTCCCTCCATCAGGGCAGCTGAGAAGACAGCAGAGGTTGACGATGCTCCCTGGCCTTCCTCGTAACGGCCAAACTGCTTTTCATTTTGCTCTGGAATCGCTCCCACCAGCCCTGCTGACTTCATTACAGTCCTCGCAGCCGCAGAGAAGGGGAGGGAGCCTGCAGCCCAAGCACCGCTAACCTCTCTCCGGGGCACCTTCTTCTTTCTGAAGAGAAACCAGTGGCGGTTTGGGCCTCTCTGTAGAAGCCACTCTGTCTTGGATACCATTTCCTGGGCTGTGGAAGTCAGCAGCGACCGCGGCCTTTACAGTAACTGCCAAGCCTAATAGCATCTTGTGATGAGGTTTTACTGTAAACAGCGGAGAGGGTGGAGGGCAGCGAGGCCCCGCATCCTGCTGGCATCCAGTGCTTTGTCCCATCTCAGAAATAACGCATCTCACGTGGGTTTCTTTACCAGCGTGTACATTGTTCTGTGTGCGAGGGTCCTGGGATTAATACCAATGTCACCTGCTGAGTTTATTGTGCTTCTCACTATTTTCCTTTCTTTCTGTTTTTTTGCGAGGAGGCAGGGAAGAGGAGGAGGGACTTGTGAAGGCCTTTGATGGTGAGCGGACCCTGGCCACAGAGAATGCCTTCCAGAATGCTCATTCTCCCAGCAGGCCCTGCTTTCCTCTGCTCTGGGCCTCCTGCAGTTTCCGGTAGAATGTCAATGGCTGCTGGAGACAAAGCCAGTGCAGATCTAAATCTTAAGGCTTCAGGGTAGCTGGGACCCCCAAAGGCCTCACCTTCTGGACCCTTCCACCAGCCCGAGAGCCCTGTCAGCTGGGCCTGGAGCTGGCACGGTGCCTCAGCTGCTGGGCGGGCAGAAGGCTGATCAGAAAGGGAGGAGAAGAGCTGGGCTGCAAACAGCTGACCGCCCACTACCAGGCTCAGGGCTGCCAGCTCTGGGCACTGCCTTTTCCCAGAGCCCTGCTAAAGGGCGGGAGGGGGAAGATGGTGGCTAGGGCAAGCCTGTCACTCAGTTCTCCACAATGCAGCTTGCATTTGAATGGTGGCTGTGTTCTGTATGCTCTCCACCATCCCCTGCCCCCACCTCGTTTAACTCACATCATCCAGAGGAGAGAAGCAAGGACATTCCTCTCTGTTGGCAGGGGACCAGGACCAGTAGGCAGGGATGTGGTGTGCAGGTGCAAGAGTGACTCAGCTATCTTGTCTGCCCTCCCGCCCACTGCTGTTTGTGCTGCCGGAGGCCCTGTGGTGCAGGAACGCTGGGGAAATGCCTACTGTGTGTGCAAGTGGCCATGGAAGCAGGCAGCCAGTCACCAGATCGCCGCCTGATCCAGGCCTGTGCGTCGGCCACAGGAGCAGCAGGGCATGACGGGGGGTCATCACTCAGGCGAATAGTGTTAGAGCAGCTGATGACAAGGATGAGATGATGATGATGATGATAGGAGCAGTCTTGGATTCTGAGGCATTTATCTCCCTTGTGTCTTTCTTATCTTTGCTTCTTTTGAAACTCCCGTCATACTGGGAAGATGTAGAGCATCTACTAGTATCTTCATTGTTTCCATGTGGAGAGACCAGGCCCAAGGTCACACTGTGTGCATCTCAGCGGAAGGGCCGATGAGACCATAAGAAGCATGACAGATCTTTTCTTGCAGGCCTATTCTGTGCTGTTAGTTTCATTTGAATTTTGACGATGACAATGGTGCCATCGTCCCATTGCACAGAGGAGGGTCCTTGGGCATGCAGAGGAATATCACCTCCCCAGAGGCCCAGCTCAATTCAGAGCTCACATTCTTAGCCATTCGCCACTGCCCTCAGACCCAGCGTGCAGGAGTTCTGCCCTTCAGGCCAATTGGTAGTGTTTACCGAAACTGAAATGACTCACCCTGCTCTCCAGTAAGACACCAGGGCCCAGGGGCAGGAAGGCTAAGGCAGGTGTGTTCGTTTGCTTGGTCGCTATACGGAAGCCACAGACTGGGTGACTCAAACAACAGCAGTTTCCCCCCACATTCTGGAGCCTGCAAGTCCAAAATCCAGGTGCTGGCAGGCTGGAGGCTGGTGAGGACGCTGCTTGGCTAGCAGATGGCTACCTCCCCTCTGCACCCTCTCCTGGCCTTGCCTCTGTGCCTGGCCACTCTGCTGTCTCTTCCTCTTAGAAGGACACCAGTTATATGGGCTAGGACCCCTTCTTTATGACCTAATTCAACCTTAATGACCTTCCTAAAGGCCCTATCTCTATGCAGTCAAATTGGGAGTTAGGACTTCAACGTATGAATGGGAAGCAGAGGGTGGCGGGGCGGGTGGGGGGGGGGGGTGAGTATACAATTCACTCCATAAGAGGAGGGAGTGAAGAATTTGACTCCAGGAGCAGTTGAAAATGCACAGGAAAGAAGCAAGAACCCGAAAAACAAAGGCAGCGCCAAGCCTCCTTGTCCAAAGGGAGCTCTTGCTGTGACCAACGGCAGGGCCTTCTCCTGCTCACCTGGCCTTTCCAGGCCGGAGCCAGAGGGATTGTGGGAACAAGGACCGTGTGAGCCCATGTTTCATTCTCCTATTTCTCTTGCCCTATTGGGTGTATGAGATTTATCCCAGGACTTGCCTGGAGCCCTGGACAGGTTAACCCTGCAGGGCAAGACACCCCCCCAGAGAATTTGTAAAGGAGGGTGGGCTTGGGGCACCCAGCGAAAAGTCCTTGCTGGGGGGGTGCGTGGGCCTTTCACTCCGGGGTGCGGGGGCTTTCACCTCTGGGGGGGGGGGGGCCTTCCACTCCGGGGGTGCGGGGGCTTCCCACTCCTGACCACCGTCTCCTGAGG
>NW_005872853.1:21916-34404 GCF_000147115.1 Myotis lucifugus | reverse complement strand
GTATTAATAACCCTATTAGCTGCAATCCCATCCGGCGCTATTTGCACAGGCCGCGTCTATGTCGCAGCAGCCGCTCGGTTGCAAGGGACTGTGGACGTTCAAAGCTAACGAGACTGGCTTCTGTTTTTCTCCTTTGAGCCCAGGGAGTTGACAAATTAGGTTTCGGAAGGAGACCCCCTCCCCCCCATGCGAGGCTGCCTGAGGCCCCGTGCCCAGCGTCTCTGGAGGTTCTGCGGGGATCTCACTACTGTGAGGAAGGCTCCTGCCCTCCGCCCTCCCTTCCTCTGCATCTTAAAGCCTTTCCACCCTTCAAGATCTGGTTCAAAGTCACCTCTTCCTTGAACCCTCCCCAGAGACCCTCAGCTAAAAGTCGGCGTCTGCCCGGAACCCCGGCAGCCTTAGTGTGGTTCGTCGGTGCCCTGACCACTGTGTGCCCTGTGTTCTGCACGCACGCTGTCTCCCCTCTTCTCCCGGATGGCACCGGAGCTATCAGGCACTCTGCCCCTCCGCACTCACTGTGCCCAGAACATGCTGCCTGCTGGGTGCAGGGAGCTGGCCACGCAGAGGGAGTCAACCCAGCAGAAGGGCAGAGTCTGCCCCGCCCCGCCACAGCCCCACAGAGCTGCGGGGCCAGGCTGTGGGGACTGCCCAGTCCCACCAAGCCCTGTGGAGCTGCGGGACCAGGCTGTGGGGACTGGCAGAGGCACCCGTTGGCCCCGTGTGCAGGAAGGAATAGAGGTGAAGGGTGGGGATGACCAGGGCAGGAGGCTGACGGAGGAGCTGCAGCCGGGCGCTGTAAAAGAGTCTAAAGTGTTAGCAGGAATGAGGCTGGAAAGGCAGAGTCTAAATTCCAGATGGATATGAGGAGGCCAAGGAAAGCTCGTCTAAAGACTGGGGGACGGGGTCAATGGGGAAGGAAGATGGGAGATAGACAGCATTGCCTTCTAAAGGGATTTCCACTGACCCACATGGTACTTTTCAGTGAGTTTTAAAATGGCGGCATTTACTCAAGGTGACACAGCTCCAGCCAGCTGGGGATGTGGGGCAGAGTGCAGCTGGATTTAGGCGCCCCCTCATCTTCCTCACCTGGGCAGCTGTATCGGTTAGCTACTGCCATGAAATGCATGCAACAGACCACACCAAACCTCCGTGCTTGAAAAGCAACCTTATGTTCCTGTGAATCTGATGGTCACCTGAGGGTTGGCTGAGCTCAGCTGGGCGGTTCTGCAGACCTCGGAGGCCCCTCTGCAGGGTGTGGGTGGCTAGGGGCCGGTGAGTAGGAAGGGCACAGCTGGGGCGGTTCATCTCTGTTCCCTCATCCCCTCATCCCCTCCAGACGAGCAGGCTGGTCTGTGTCTGGTCTTCTCATGACAATGCCCAGTGGAGAAAGCAGAGCCCTTGGCCATTATGCTGGCTAGTGTCCCACCAGCCAGATAGCTGAAACGAAAGTCAACGAGCAAGGAAGTACATTTGGCCTCTTTGGTGAGAGGAACTGCAGAGTCACAGGTAAAGGGTGAAGAGGCGGGGCCATTGGTGCATGAAGGCACCCTGTACAGGACACATGCCTGGCCATGTGCACACCCTGCCTGGCACAGAGGTTCTTCCTGAGCCCTGAATCCCCTGGCCCTGCACCCCATTCTGCACCCCATTCTGTGTCCGCCTCGACAGTGGGACCTTCACCACTTCAGATGTGATGCATACACGGTCTTGCTGTCTGTGATTTGTGTCTCTTCAGGCCCGTATCCGACCTTTCTCTCAGGGCAAATCATCTTCCGGCCACTGTAGGTGGCACCCCCACCTCTCTCAACCCTGTGAGCGTTCCTCTCTCCTGGTCAGGTGATGCCAGGACCGGATGTGGTCCAAAAGTGTGGTCAGGAGGCTTTAGGAACTATGAAGGTGAAAATGCTAAGGAATTGAGAGAAGGAAGTATTTTCCAGAATTCACCGATCTGAGGAGCCAGTCCAATCCTCCTGTCTGATGCCGGCAGATACTTGAACTATATTACAAAGGTCACTTTGGACCCAATTCCGAAATACCTCTTGGCTGCATGTCGTCTGGACATGTGACATCTGGAATCCCCCCCGCCCCCCAATGTCCACAGTCCTTAAATCTATTCTGATTTTGCTCAGCGTTTTTGCTGTTTTTGTTGGCTGGTCCTCTTTGTGTTTAAACCAGCCACTTTTCCTTTTATCCTGAAGGAGACACACACTGGCCGTGTGTGAGATCCCCATTAAGGAAAGAAATGGAGACCCATTCTTCCTACAGATGCTTCCATTGTGAAGCAAAGAATCCAAACATTTAATCCTGACGCCCGGACCCACTTTAGGGCAGACCCCATTTTGTGCACTTAGCTTCTCTCAACGCACACAATTCCTTCTTGATGGAAACACTTGTATGTTTCCTCAGAGGACACTTTGGGGAATGAGGCCCTTCACGCTGATTTTTTGGGTTATTACACTGTCACATTTTCCCACTTTGCAGAAAGAGCATATTAAGCAAAATAGAGTTCTCAGGTGCAGGGATTGCTATTGTTAGAGACATAATACTTGGGAAATAATTCCCCCCAATTTTGTCTTCATCTTTTCTCTGCGGTGCAAAGAGAGGAACAATTTATTAACCAGAGGCAAAAAAAAAATGTTACTATTGCTTACGGGCAATGGAGGCTTATGGGCTCCACAATATATATAGTTTCAGTGGGTGAGAAGGCAAGACGCGTTGGGAGCTGGAGAAATGCATTCCCAGTAGGGAAGGGTTGCTAAGGAGAAAGCCTCATTTGAATTTCGCGAAGGCTTTGAACATCATGGCAGGGGCCCTCCTGCTTGTATTGCAGACCCTATTGTTTCCGTGGCTGTCCGCTGGTGGAGGGAGGAGGTGTGGGTACGGCAAGGTGACGGCCTCAGGATTCTGTGCCCAGGAGCCAGAACCCACCTGGTGCCCATAAGCCAGGCTAGCCTGCACATCTCAGTGATCTTTATAGCAAATACCTCAGAACCCCCTGCCTTCTCTGCTGCCTCACTTCCTTGGTTGGTCTCCTGGCTTTGGTTTGGGCTCATTTCCAAGTCCAAGCTTGTCCTTAGACTCAGGGCTGAATGTTGGTCTCTGTCCCTGAACATGGCTTGTACTCCCACCTCTGGCTCCCCATGCTTTCAGCTGCTCTGGGTCACTCAGCCTACAAACCTCTTCTTTGCTGTGGCACAAGGTGGCCCCAGCCCCATCCTGGGGAAGGACAACTGCTTGGCCAACATGTGTAGGGGAAGGACTTGCAAGGGGCCCCGTAAGGACAAGTGACTTGCATCTTAGACTGTAGACAATGAACTTGAAGGTGAACTAGGTCACAGGTATGCATTTAGGGGACGATACAAGCCAATTCCTCAAGCTGCCTAGGGTTCCCTAAGTTATGCACGGCCTTGGACCCGCACTGAAATCATGTCCTTACAGCTCACCCAGCCCTACGGGAGGTGTTTAAGGCTAACTTCAGTCACTGGAGGTCCTGGGCTCGGAGAGGTCAGGCAAAGGCGCACCTGGGGCCTGCCTGCAGCCGAGGTTCAACATGAAGCCTGGCACAGGTGCAGCCTAGCCACGCGGCGTGCAGGCAGAGCCATGCCCAGCTCCATAGGAGGGGCCGAGTGACTCTATTAATGAAGCAAGGATATTGGAATCCAATTGTTGATGGATCAGCACATGCCGGGAACGCTCTCAGCTGCACTGACTGGGCGAGCAGGGGGTATCATTTCGAACTTCTGGAGTTAATGAACTATGGCCTGAAATTTACAACCTGGTGGTGAGTGTTATGGATTTAACTCCAGAGCACAGCTCCAGGAAGCCGGCGACTCCTGGCTCCTGTGGGCCAGAGGCTCCCCAGGACCTGGCTTTTGTATTCTCCCCTTTCTCTGCAGCCCATTAAGGTGGGCCCCTGGGGGTTTATGGGGGAGAAGCATTGGCTCCCACTGCGGCCGGCCAGGACAGATGACGGAACAGATGAACTGAAGCGGAGTGCCACTGGTTTTAATTGGCCTGAAAGAACTTAGAGAAGCAGTTAGCGCCTGTGTGGGGCAGGTGGGGATGGGTACTCTCTTGGGCCCCACATTAAAACATGCCTTTTTTATCCGTACACGTTCATTTATTAATGACTTCAGTCCACAAAGAGGTGTGGAGTTGTATGAGGAAAAAGGAATTGGGAGTTAATGAAGGTTACCCTCTAATCTTGTTTGGGAACCAGTTATATTCACGTATACCCAAATCACGGCCATTCTAAAAAAAATTCTCATAATATAAAACTATAAATAAATAATAAGATATAACAATGCTTCATTAAAAACAATGTTTCACGTACAAGTCATAATACAGACTTGGCTTCAACTATGAGTGGATTGAGAAGCTGAGCCATTTGCAGGTTCACGAACTGAAAGCAGACTTCAGGGGGCGGGGTTCAGGGGTGATAGAGCGGTGGGAAGCTGCTGCGGATCCCAGGCGTCTGAGAGCTGGGTGACCGTGATAGAGGGTGAGTGGCAGCAGTAAAGCGGTGAGAAATGACTGTCTTCTGGGTCCACTTTGAAGGTAGAGCCAAAGGATTTCCCAGCAGATTGGCTGTGGGGTCAAGTGGGTTTATAACAGCACAGGCCTGGCACGTGGCAAGCGCTGCAGAGTGTTTGCTGTGGCTGTTAAAGGGCAGGGCCGAGCGCAGCCTGCGGGGAGGTCTTTTCCTTCGGAGGAGAGAAGTGGTCACGTGAGTTGTTCAGGAGAGCGTCATGGTGGCGGTGAGATTTGAATAGGTCCTGAGGCCCGTGTGCAGACACACACACCCCCTGAAACTCCATGATTGGTCCATCACCAGGATCTCCACCCCATCACCAAGCTGATCATCACCCAGCTTTCCAGCCGAGCCTTCTGGTGGCAGCTTCTGGAAGGTGACGGGGTATAGAAGTGACATGGTTAAGTGCAGCATAGTTAAGGGAAGCCCCGCCTTAGATCTGAGCCACTTCGCAAGGCCCCGGGGGCCACCTGGAGGTCAGCAGATGGCAGCAGGGAGAAGTCAGTTACTCCTTCCAAACCGGCTACAGCCCATCCTTTTCCTGCAGCAGGGAGGTTCCCAGTGCGGCAGTGATGTGCAGACAGGAGCTGTCAGAGCTGCAGACTCCCAGCCCCCGCTCCCCGGGCCTGGTCTCAGACCTTGACTGTGTGAGAGCCCCTCCATCTCACCATGAAGGGCTTTGGCCGGGCTCTGGCCTCAGCAAGACCAAGAGCCATGACACGTCATCTGAAAAGCAGAACCATGCTCAGGTGAAACAGTACTTTTGTCCAGACTCAGGGAGGCACCGGTGAGGAGAAGGGAGTGCTGCAGTGGGCGGTGGGACTGAGGGAGAGGACAGGGCGTGAAGCTGGGGTACAGAGGGGAGGGGGGGCGTTTGTGAGGGCAAGTGGGCCTGGAATCGCATTTTCTGGAGTCCCTGGGCATCTCTGAGAGTCATTTTTGTTCTTTTTCATAAAATGAACCTGAACAGCTGTATCAAGAGTGTCTGGCATGGTGTCGTTGCCAGGTTAGCTGATGAGGCCCACCTGGCGTGGGGGTTTCTGCCTTGTGGCCAGTAGCTCCCTCCCATGTCCTGGACGCTCACAGCACGTGGGCCGTGGTGCGCTGGGCATGGCACTCGGGGAGGCCCTGCTCAGCCGGGATCCTCGGGGCAGAAATCTTGTCTGTGGCTCATTGGAGACCTCTGCGCAGGCGGGTCCAGGGAATGGGAAACAGGAGCCGCGATGACAGAGGGGTGCTTCCCTGAACGGGGCACCTTCTGGAACTAGTGGCTCAACAACCAACAGAATTAGGGGCGAACACAGTCCTGCAAGTAAGCGCTGAGGGCATATGAGGCCTCCGGAGAGACGGTCACCCAGCACAGTGGGAACCACAACAGGGAGCCGGAAACGCCAGTGGGATTTTCAGCTCCTTTTCCTGGAATCACGCACCTTGAGGGACTCTTGTCTCCCCGCTTCCTGGCCACTCCCAGGTGGGCATTGCGCACCTGGCACTGGGGCGGGGAGATGGGGACTGTGGTGAAGTCAAGCCTGATGGGCTTCGCAAGGGACAATTTGGGGAAGACGTCCCTACCCTACTGCCCACTGTATGAAGCGCCAGCTTACGCTGAACAAAGCAGACCCGATTGGAAGCTGCGGGTTGGAGCCCAGTGGCAAGACCAGGCGAGGGTGTCCCGTGGCCTAGAGTTGAATGAACTGGCTGGGTGGAGAGGGGGCAACATAGAAACCCAAGACCTTAAGAAGAGACGAGTATCAAAACTGGTGAGAATAAATACCACCAGGAGTTCAAAGGTCAGAGTAGAATCATAGCGCTGAGGGGAGCCCGAGGGAGGCAGCACCAGGATGGGTCCCTCAGGACGACGGTTAGGAAGAGCAAAGGGGATGTGTGTGGTGATGTCACTCCTGGAACTCGGAATGTGGGTGTGGACAGGCTTAAAGGCTCAGTGGCGGGGCGGTGGTTGACACCAGGCAGATGAAAGTGTACATGCTATGCCTCAAATGGGTCACATCTGGCCACTGAGGACCGAGGCTGTCGGAGCCCGGCCAGCTGCTGGCAGCCCCTCCCCCCTCTCCCTGCGCCGAGAGTCAATACCAGCTTTAATTTGGCTAGTGGGTTCGGGCCTGTTCCACGCTGCCTCTCCTCAATGAATACTAATGGAACTCCAGATTGTTTTAAGTGAAGATCTGAGCGACGCACCTCCTTTCATCTTGTCAAGAGCTGTCATCTCTGACAGAGGTTTTTGGAGTTTCCTTCTAACAGATGCAAAGCAAACTCCTCTCTGCACAGAGCTGCAGATGTATCGCTGGCACTGGGCAATTGCAAAGCAGTCCGCATGGGAAAGAAGTCGTCCTTGGCCTCCTGCCCCTGCCGCGGTCGGTCGCTATGGACAGAGCATCCGCCTGCAGTGGGACAGAAGGAATGAAGAAGGGAGCAGGCAGGGACGCATTGCAGAGGGCATCCGTTGAAGGTGGTGGAAGCCGGGGTTCTCTTTCTTTTGCAAGGCTGTTTTGATCATCTTAAATGTCATTTCCATTATTTCTGTAGCCATGAGGCCTTTAAGGTTTATAAGAATGGCTTCCTGACCATTTGAACTGCTCTTTAAATCATCTTTCTTTGTTTCATTCCATTTTGCATACAAATGCTATGCATACATAGTTGCTACACAAATTGTTTTTTCATAATGACTCTGTCCTACTCAAAATTCTCAGTGGCTCCATGGCCTCTCAGGTAACCTTCTCCGACTAACCTTCTAATACCCTCCCCCCCAACTTTCAATCCCACCCATTGCTCTGCCTGCCCTTACCTTGCCCAGTGGCAGGGGCAGAAGGCCAGCCTCTTGCAGGCTCACGGACATGTTTCCAAAACCAATGAGAGACAGGCCTGCATTCATGGATTTGCCTTTCCACCAATGAGCACAGTCTGGATTCATTCTTTAATCTGAGTGCCCCACACCTCACTAGTGCCTTTCTACCCCAACCCCAACCACGTGTTCTTAACCTCATGGTCCCCAAACTCCAGAGGGTTTGCCAAACCAGAACCTGGGATAAATATAAACTTTTCTTACTGACATAGAGTGTCTGGCTCAACACCTGCTTCTAATTTTTTGGGAGATACTAGAATGTAACAATTAAGAACTAGGGACAGATGATTTCATAGTGGCACTCAGATTCCTTGTCATCTTGGCTAGTTATTTAAGCTAATTCTCATTTCCTCATCTATAAAATTAAAATGATCATAGTACCTACTTCATAAGTTTGTGATGATTAACTGAGATAATAGATATGAAGTATTAGCATGAAGTAAGGCATACAGTTAACTATTCAACAAATATTAGCAATTATCACACTATTTCTCTATAGCATTGATCGGGTCAATACATAAAATAGGCAAGGCTTAATGTGTGCACAGATAGACACTGTACTCTACTGTGATTTAACAGTCCTTTCCTTCCCTCTTCAGACACTGAACCCCAAGCAAAAATCAAGCAAACCCCACAAAACAGCCTCTTTTCTTCGCTGATTGACCACTAAGCAAGAAGTGTTGTTTGGGTAAAGGCCCTGCCTCTCAGGCACCTGCTGGCCTGCCCATGGCCCTGATCTGTTGGAAGCAGACACATTCCCCTTGTTCATTGGTGATGGCGGGGAGGGCAGTGTAACATCTGCCGGGCCGCTCTCCGGCACAAGTCAGCTGCCCCTGCAGCAGGGACCGTGTTCTGCTGTGATGGTCCACAGCATTCGGCTCCCGGGGGCCCGGGCAGGCGAGCAGGCCAGGGCTGAGTGGCTGAGAACACTCAAGGGCAGGGCTGGTGGCTGCTGGCCCAAGTGGCCCATCTGTGAGGCTGGCCAGAGGGCAGGAGGCCAGCTTCATGCAGCCCATTCCTAGGAAGGCACCCTCTTTGCTAAAATCAAACCAAACCAAACCAACAAAAACAGACTGATGGAACCTAAACTCTAGGTCTAGGGTGGGGGTGGGACACATTTCGCTGATGGCTTTGCTGTTGCTGGCTGTGGCTATAAGATGGTTCGGGGTCCCATCAGAAATATGGTCTGAGGAATGTTCCCAGTCTCTCTGCGGAAGCCCAGTGCCCCTCTGAACCAGGAGGTTTTGTTCAGATTGAAAGTTCTCTTCTGGGCTCTGGAAAACGCCATCCTCATCTTCCTATCTTCACTTTTCCCTTCTCCGTCTCCTATTTTCCTTCACAGTTAGATAAGGGGCTGCTCCATATTCACTGTGAATTTGATACTTCTTCAACATGGAATTCTCTCTCCCCCCGATGTATTGCACCTTTTTGTCTAATTTCTCAAATAATATATGGGTGCCTTTTCATAAGATAAAAACAATATAGAAATAAATGGAGCGAAACACAGAAGTCAGCTACCCTCCTCCCACCCCAACAGCTGACTCCTTTCTCCAGAGGCACCGAGGTTACCAGAAGGAAGGACTGTCTGTGGTGGCCTGCAAGCCCCCTCTCTCCATTTATAACAATATGTCTACACATGCCTAGGTGAGTTGGGGGTTTTATTTGGGTTTCATTTCATTTTTATTTTTAGCAAAGTTTTATATGCATGTAGTTTAGCAAGTCAGCTATTCCTCCAAGTTTATTATGAGAAACTGAAGTCTTCCCTCACCCCATCTCCCTCTTTCCAGAAACAACCCATCTCTAGTCTCTTAGCTGATTCTTTGAGCATTTGCCCCCTATTGCTACGTATAACTCTTACATGACTGCTTCTTGAGTCCTGGGTTTCAGGCAGTCTCTTGACTCTTCATATGAGAATGAGGGTTGGTTGTCTTTCTCCCTGCCCCCCTCTCCCTGCACATTCACAGGGAGGTCTAGGTTTCCACGATTATAACTATGCCAAGCCCCGTGGCACCCTGTGCCTGCTTCCCTCTTCGAACATGTTGTTCCCGGGAGTTCATCGTTGTCTTGCTTATTTCTCCCTGTTATTCTCAATAATTCAACCTCAAGTACTTCCTCAGTTGCATAAATTTCCTCTCAATAGGTTCAACCGTATTAGATATTTAATCAGTTTCATCTTTTTGAAATCTCTCTGGAGCCCTCTGACCTGCTGAGTGTGAGCTGATCAGTCCCACGTGTTGCACAGCTATCTTCCCGGGCTTTTCTTTCCCCGTCATCCCGCAAATGCCCTTTGACTCTCGATTCCATGATGTGTGAACCCCTTGTCTCCCTAGTATTTAATTTATCCCTTGTTTTGGGGGTGCTTGTTCTTCAGTTGCTTCGTTGCTTCTTGAAAGAAGATACGTAGAATTAGCCCATTCATTCATTCATTCATTCAATTTCATCAAGCACTTATTAAGAATTCTAAGGAAAACTGAATTTTTAAGTATTGGACACTGTTCTAGGTATTTGAGACTCATCAGTGGAAAAAATCCAAGATCCCTGCATTTGAGAACCTTACATTCCATCAGAGAAAGTCTGATGACAAAAATAAACATAATGAATAAGGAAATTACATCGTATTTTAAAAAGTGGCAAGGGCCAAGGAGAAAGAAAAAGTAGAGAAGGATGAGGGGATCAGACTGTCCTGCCCCTAACATCTGTGGAGCCTGAAGCAAGAGTTCAGGTGAGAACCCACTTAATTGGCATCACGTGTGACTTCTGTTATCTCTAGACCTACATTTATACACACTTAAGGGCAATATGGGTTGTTTCATATTGCAAATTATTCTTCAGCTGCCACGTGCAAATGCTGTGGACAGCTCTTAAATTTGTGAGTATCTTGGAACCACAAATTGGAATTCAAAGAGAAGTAAGAAAATGGATGTCCAGCACCGCTGGAAAATGCTACTTTCTTATGTAAGAATCTATTGCATTCATGCGACCTGGGAGAAAAGATTTGACAAGTTAATTAATTTGTCTCCTGCTTAAGTGTTGCTGCTACTCAATTCTCCCTGCACTCCAAAGTAGTGTCCCTCTCTGGTGTTGGCAGTGGCCCAACCCACAAACCTTCATACGGTCACTTGTACTTCAAGGACATCAGGAAAGGGATGGAGAGATGCATTTTGGGGGCCTGAATGGTGTTGGTCATGAGCGTGGACATTTACAGTGATAGTACTGGTCCAGCTTGGAGGTGTCCATATATCCTTTAATAACGTGTGTGTGTGTGTGTGTGTGTGTGTGTGTGTGTGTGTGTGTGTGATATATGGGCCCTACAAAGCCTAGGCCAGGTCAGCTGCCCTCTTGCATGGATCTCAGTGGTGCATTGGGAGCAGGAGTGGACAGAGTAAGTCAGGGTAGCCTTGTTGAGAAGCTGACGTGTGAGAAAAGTCTTAAAGGAGGTATGGCAATTAGCTGTAATGTTATTTTGGGGAAGAATACTTCATACAGAGGAATAAATAGTCCAAAGCCCTGAAGGCACATGTATGTGTCTTTAGTGTAAATTCACATTTAATTGATAGTTTGGGTATAGAATTCTAGAAAGAAAAGTTTTTCAAAGCATTATTACCCCATTGCATCTACTTTTTATCATAGAAGTTTGTAGAGTCTTTATTTTCTCCTTCCCATGTGCCTTGCACTGTTCTACAGGAAACTCCCAGCCTTCATGGAGCTTATCTGCTAATAAAAGGCAACGACCATAAACAAAATAAGCAAACCAGTTAGGGTATTAAATGATACTAAATACTATGGAGAAGAATGAAATGGGGAGGAGGGATAGGGGATTCTGGTGGGTGGGAGTCGGGATGGATACAGTTTGAGATAAGGTGATCAAGGAGTGCCACACCAAGTGACATTTGAGTCAAGTCATGAAGGAGCTAAGGGAACAAGTGATTCTGAGACTCGGAAGAAGAGCATTGCCAGTTGTCAGGACACAGAATGCCTGGTGTGCTCGAGGGACAACAGGAGATCAGTGTGAACCGGAGCAGACTGAGCAAGGGGCCAGGGGAGAAGGTGAGGTATGGATGAGAGGTAAGAGGAGTCAGATCACATAAGGCCTTATAGGCCATTAAACATGTTTGGTTTCACTTAAAGTTATATCAGAAATATTTGGCCAAATTCTGGTTCCTTTTGAAGTTGGGACCAACCAACAGGATATTTTGGGGTGGTATGGAGGTGGGTACAGGTGAATGAGAAGAGATTCAGAGTTGATTAGGTTATTTTTTGTCTGAGCAACAGAAAAGAAGAAGGTTTCATCAAAAGAGTTGGGCAAAATTTGAGGGCTTGCATATGTGGGGGCGGGGGGATGATGGAGGATGGAAAATTGGCCATTAGACTGAGCAATGTGAAAGTCATGGGTGTCCTCAAGAAGAGCAGTTTCATTGTCCTTGTGCCCCAACGGGGACATTCAAGAGAAAATGGCCAGCGAGAAAGTAGAGCCAGCGGAGTCAACTCTCTCAGAGAGTTCAACTAGAAATAGAAAGAGAGAAATGAGGTGAGCCAAGCTTTTTTATGTTTTTTTATGTTTTTAGTTGACAGAAATAATAGAAGGTTTGTATACTAATTAGAAACTCATGGCCTTCAGTTCTGAAAATTTTCTTTAGTTATTATTATCCTAATGTCTTCTTCTCTTTCATTGTTTTGGCTTTCTCTTTGAGGCTATTATCTGAATGTTGGTTTAGCTCTAAAAATTTCTTATATTTTCCTCTCCTATTTTCTTATTTGCCTTTTTCTTCTAATTTCTGATCCCCACCCCCTGTTTCATCATCTACTCCTACTGAGTTTTAACATTTTCTGTGTTCCTTTCTTAGAGCGTTCTATCCCTTGTTTCATGGATGCAATATGGGTCGCTCACTTTCTCTGACAATTTTTAGTGATATGTAATTTTTTATTAAGGGTTGTTGTCTTTGAAATGGGTTTTCTCAGTTACTTTTCTTTTTTTAAAAATCATCCGTTATCGTCGATAGTATGACATATGTCCCTCTGTGTCTCCCATTGCCACCATCAAGCCCACCCAGCCACGGCACCAGCCCTCTCGACTCCAGTGGGGTGGCCGAGGGCTCA
>NW_005872853.1:14750-21816 GCF_000147115.1 Myotis lucifugus | reverse complement strand
GGATCCATTCTACTGATCCAGTTAATTTGGTCCATTAGATTCCCACATATGAGTGAGATCATGTGATACCTGTCTTTCTCTGTCTTATTTCACTTAGCATATTCTCCAGGTCCTTCCATGCTGTCTCAAAGAATAAGAGATCCTTCTTTTTTACTGCTACATAGTATTCCATGATATAGGTGTACCACAGCTTTTTTACCACTCATCTACTGATGGGTACTTGCTGTTTCCAGATCTGAGCTATTGTAAATTGTGCTGCTATGAACATAGGGGTTCATACATTCTTTCTGATTGGTGCTTCGGATTTCTTAGGATATATTCCTAGAAGTGGGATCACTGGGTCAAATGGCAGTTCCATATTTAATTTTTTGAAGAGAATCCATACTGTTCTCCACAGTGGCTGCACCAGTCTGCATTCCCACCAGCAGTGCACTAGGACTCCCTTTTCTCCACATCTTCCGCAGCACTTGTCATTTGTTGCTTTGTTGATGGTAGCCATTCTGACAGAGGTGAGGTGATACCTCATTGTCATTTTAATTTGCATCTCTCTGATGATCAGTGACTTTGAGCACTTTTTCATATGTCCCTTGGCCATCTGTATGTGCTCTTTGGAGAAGTGTCTATTTAGGTCCTTTGCCCATTTTTTAATTGGATTATTTGTCTTCCTTTTGTTAAGTTGTATGAGTTCCTTATACATTTTGGATATTAACCCTTTATCAGATGTATCATTGCCAGATATGTTCTCCCACACAGTGGGCTCCCTTTTCGTTTTGTTGATGGTTTCTTTTACTCTACACAAGCTTTTTCTTTTGATGTAGCCCCATTCCAGTTATTTTTCTTTCTCTGTGTCTTCTTTTGAGCTTTGTCTTTTACACTAAGTGCTTTCTCAAATGCTCATGATGCTTGCTTGTCTGACCATATTTGAGTTTGGGGCACTTAACAGCCTATGGATGGGATTGCCAACGTGGCTCTCCCGTAGGTGTGGTCTGTCTGGGCTGTCGTGCGGGGAAACCCCCATCCTCAAGTCTCTTCTCGGGGTTGTAGACTCTCTGATTTCCTGTGTGGTTGTTAAATGCCCGGCTGCCAGTTTACTGGAACTTAAGTGGAGAAAGAAAGTCAGGGGTCAGTTCTCAATTGTCTGATACAAACTTTTATTTAAACTCTCCATTTTCAGTATGGGACTCTCACCCTCAACATGCCTGTCTTCTGCTTTCCAGAGAATACACCTCCAGTTTGTGGTGACGAACAGCTCAAGGTTCCTAAGAATATAGAGTCTGCTTTTTAAAGGCGCCCCCCCCTTTTTTTTTTTTTTTAAGGCCCTCAGGCCCACTTCCAAAAATACCTGTGTTGCCCATTTTCTGAGCCCTCTGGGGCTCTGCAGTGTAAATGGAGTTGCTCTTGTCTTGCCTCATCACAGGTGTAGAGTTCAGTGCTCTCCCAACTGCTGCGTCAGGCCCTGCCTGCCCACCTATTCCTGAGCTTTCGACATTTTGTTATTGTAGCTTCCTCTCCAGGACACTCTGTCCTCATGGGTTCGTCCCAAAAGCTAAAATGAAATAAACCTGAAATCTGGGACGCAGCAGAGCTAAAAGTGAATGTCAAATCCTCCATCTTGAACTGGAAGTCCCAAATAATGGTCTTTAATTTTTTAAAAATATTTATTTAGTAGAAATATGAGGAAATTACATTTTCTTTATTAAAATTGTATACGTTTTCTTAATGCTCAAAATAACATCACATTTCATCTTTTTTTCTTTTGGCATTTTACAGTTTTATCATCATTTCTAACTGTTGCTAAGGTTTCCAGTTTTTTGGTTTTTTGGGTTTTTTTTTACAATAGAAGTATTTTACATGGTTATAATTATAATCATATTAAAATATATTTAAATTTCTCATTTTCACTCATTCACAAGTCTACTATTCCTAATTTTTGTATATTTACTCAAGCTTTTATTTTGAAAAGTTTCAAACCTATAGAAAGATTCCAATAATAAAATAAGCATTAATATATCCTCACTTGAATTTATCAATTGTTACTATTTTGCCACTTTGGTGCTATTTTTCTCTCTCTTGTTCTTGCTTTAGCTCTGTCTTTCTCACTCTATACACATACATTTTTATTTCTCGATTTTTTTAAAAGTAAGCTGCAGGCATCCTGGCACTTTATCCCTAAACTGTCAGCACGATTCTTCTAAGACCAGGACTATTTTCCCACAGAACAACACCACCGTTACTATTACACCCAATGTAATACAATAATGTTATTTAATGGATAGCCCATTTTCAACTTATCCTAATTGATCCAAATATTTTATTAAAGGTTATTTGCCCCCACCCCCAACCCAAAATCCAATCAAGGACTAGGTACCACATTTGATTATCATCTATCTTAAGTTAGTTTAGCAAGAATACTACTGAGCCGGTGCAGGGACTTCTCAGGCATCACACACGGAGGCAGTAGCACAGCGTTCCATCCTTGGTTCGATCTCTAGGATGAGGTGGTGTATGCCAGATACCTCTAGTTTAAAGGCAAAGATATAAACATTTTTATAATTAAGAAATAAACTTGGTAGTGCTGGGGTGGGGAGGGATGGGTCATATGCTGAAGTTTATAAATACACTGTTTCCTAACAATCTTTAACCAGACAATGGTTTTAGCAAAATAGTGATTTTTCTAATTCTCATTTTTTTCTGCCTTGACCAGATGGCAATCCCCCATAAAGAATGTTCTTCTTCCACCCCCTGTCCCTTTTCTGTCTCTCTTTGAATATCACTACGAATTTATAAATTTTTAAATTCAGCGTAGTGTAGCCCATTACCTTCACCAGTCATTCTGATGCTCAAATTGTCCCACATGTTTCTAATCAGAGCCCTTTCACGCCAGCTCCTATGCCCTTTGGATATATCCCCTTCAGTCTTTGAGTCTCCCTTGCCTTCTAGCACAGAAAATGTTCCAAGCTCACTTTGTAATTTTTCCAGCACACATCTGCAATCAGTCATTTCTTTCAGGAGCTCCGGATTCATTTAGTGAGCACTGGTATTTAGAAATCAAGTTCTGGGCACTACATTTCATTATGTGCCACCTTTTGTGTGAGAAAGAAGAAAGAGTATTGCATGTGCGCATGTGCGTTTGTTTTTTATTTTTGTAGAAAGAAACTAAAATGGGAATGATTCCCTATGGGAAGTAGGTGGGAAGGAGTGAGGGGCAGGAGAGGGTGTGAAGCTTCTCTGAGGACATCATTTAACATGCTGGACATCGTTCCCTCGGGGCCCTTTCAGTGGACAGAGCCAGGAAGCATATTTCAAAATGGTGTGCTTATATTGGCACCTCTAACTGAAATAGAGCATTGCCCACATTCACCCATTCCATGTTTGCTTCTCCTCTCTCCACACTGAGAAACCAGTCCCTCAAAACATTGCTGTATTTATTAATTTACTATCTATATATATAAAAGCCTAAGCAACCAAATGACCAGGCAACCAGTCGCTATGACACACACTGACCACCAGGGGGCAGATGCTCAACACAGGAGCTGCTCCCTGGTGGTGAGTGTGCTCCCACAGGGGGACCACCACTCAGTGAGCTTACTGAGCAGAGGCGGCAGCAGGCATAGTGGGGCCAGGATGAATGGGAGCGGCACCTGGCCTGGGCTGGTGCTCCTCCCCTGGCCACCTGCCACTTTGCACACTACTACATCCCTCGGGGGATGTGGGACTGCCTGTTTCAGCCCAACATCCACCGAGGGGTCCCGGATTGTGAGAGGGCACAGGCCAGACTGAAGGACCCCACGAATCTGTGCACCGGACCTCTAGTCTACAATAAAGAATTTCAGAATTACTATATCAATATCGCCTTTAACAACACACTTATGAAATAAAGTTTAATATTTTTTGCACTTTTTAAAAGTCTTAGAATATATGCCACAATGTGTATCCATCTAGAATGCTGTGTTCAAGAGTCACTTCAAACAGTTTTGCTTTGTGTGATCATGCCATTGTCTGCAGTAGTACACAGTACACGCTGTGAGAGGATGTCGTTTATCCAGTATTTTATTTTGTTAGGCTCATTTTTATGTATTTGCATTCACCTTTATGATTTGCTTTTTTCATCTTTCTTGATGTGATTTTACATTTGAATATGCTAAAGGATTACATGGCTCAATAGTCAAAGCCATATTTTATTTAAACCAAAGTTATATTTAGAGAAGCCTTACTTTCTTCCCATTCCCACTCACTCACTATAATGATTTTTGTTTCTAATTTTTCTGTCTTGAGTTTTTTCCAAAACTAAGTCCATTTTTTTACACACAAAAATCGTATTTAATCTCTTTATAAATAATATATTTAAAATATATAGATGGAAAAAATGGCGGAGGCTTAGACGGACGTGTTGGTGCTTTGTCCCGGAGCAGATAGGGGCGAGCAGCTGAAACGGGTAACAATCAGCCCGATCAAGCTGGGGAGGTTCAGCTGAGAGACAGTCTGCAGCCAGGAAAGACAGAGAACTCCTAAAAAATGCGGATGGTTAGAGATTGAGGCTGAAACCTCCCCCTGGGTGCCAGCGCAGCGGCGAGACCGCGCCATCTTAGGTAGCTGTTACCGGCATCCAGAGATCGGCTACTAACCCGGCGGCTACTAACCCGGAGGCAACGACTCGCAAGCAGCGAGACTGTAAGAGCCCAGAGGAGACCTGCACCCCTCCACGGAAAGCAGATTCAAGCAACAGCGGCCTCCTGATCACCACACGCTCTGCCTGGGGAACAGTTGCTGTGTGTGAAGCCTCCCTCCACCAGCCAGAAGAGCCACCACAGCTGTGAACAGCACCCACCAGAGGCTCTGCTATCAACAGAGGAGCCGCTGTTACCACAACCGCCCAAGGAGCAACCACAGCCCGAGGAGGCACTGCCATCCAGGGAGCAGCCACTGCCACCCAGGGTCCAGCCACTGAATGACTCAACAACTAGTCATGTCAGTGAGATCAAACATGGGTAGACAAAGAAACCCCCAAAGGAAAGAAAAGGAGGACTCGCCAGAAAAGCAGCTAAGTGAGACAGAGATATGCAACATGACGGAAAAAGAATTCAGAATAAGGTTCCTAGAGTACATGCACCGGATGTTCAAGAAGCAAGAAGAAACAGATGAAAAACTCAACTACTTATGCAAGAAGCTAGAAGAAACAGATGAAAAAATCAACAACTTAAGTAAGTCCCAAGAAGAAATGAAGAGCGACATAGCTGCAATAAAAAACACCATTGAAAGTATCAACAGTAGACTGGGAGAAGCGGAGGACCGAATTAGTGAATTAGAAGACAAGGAAGCAAAACACACTCAAACTGTACTGCAAATGGAGAAAAAAATTAAAAGACAGGAGGAGAGCCTAAGGGAGCTTTGGGACAACATGAAACGAAACAACATACGAATAATAGGGGTGCCAGAACAACAGAAAGATGAACATGGATTAGAAAACCTATTCGAAGAAATAATATCAGAAAACTTCCCTGAGGTGGGGAAGAAAAAAGTCACACAAGCCTAGAGAGTCCCAAACAAGGTGAACCCGAAAAGACCCACACCAAGACACATCATAATTACCATGGCAAATGTTCAGGATAAAGAGAGAATCTTACAGGCTGCAAGAGAGAGACAGAAAGTAACATACAAGGGATCTCCCATTAGATTATCAAATGATTTCTCAACAGAAACACATCAGGCCAGAAAAGAATGGACAGAAATCTACAAAGTGATGCAAAGCAAAGGACTGAATCCAAGAATACTCTATCCAGCAAGGCTATCATTCAAAATTGAAGGGGAAATAAGAAGCTTCACAGACAAAAAAGGGCTAAGGGAGTTTATCACCACCAAGCCAGCAATGCAAGAAATGCTAAAGGGACTGGTGTAAAAAGAAGAAATAAAAAGCTCAGAAAGAAAACAGCCACACAAAAAAAGAAATGGCTACAAACAAGTACCTTTCAATAATAACTTTAAATGTAAATGGACTAAATGCTCCAAACAAAAGACATCGAGTGGCTGAATGGATAAAAAAACATGACCCATACATCTGCTGTCTACAAGAGACCCACCTCATTAGAAGGGACTCACACAGACTGAAAGTGAAGGGATGGAAAAATATCTTTCACGCAAATGGAAAGGAAAAGAAAGCTGGGGTAGCAATACTTATATCTGACAAAATACATCTCAAAGTGAAGGCCATAACCAGAGATAAGGAAGGCCACTTCATAATACTAAAGGGATCAATACAACAAGAAGATATAACCCTGGTAAACATATATGCACCCAATGCAGGAGCACCCACATATATAAGAAAACTTCTGGAAGATATCAGGGGAGAGATCGACAACAATACAATCATAGTAGGGGACTTTAATACACCACTGACATCACTGGATAAATCCGCTAGACAAATAATCAGCAAAGAAACAGCAATCCTAAATGACTCACTAGATCAGATGGACTTAATTGACATCTTCAGAACACTTCACCCCACAGCTGCGGAATATACATTCCTCTCAGGTGCTCATGGGACATATTCAAAAATAGACCACATATTGGGTCACAAGCAAAGTCTCCACAAATTCAAGAAGATTGAAATCATAAAAAGCTTCTTCTCAGACCACGATGGCATAATGTTAGAAATAAACTACAATAAAAACAACCCAAAATACTCAAACACTTGGAAGCTGAATAGCATGTTATTAAATATTGATTGGGTTACCGATGACATCAAAGAAGAAATTAAAAACATCCTGGACACTAATGACAATGAAAACACAACAATCCAAAACCTCTGGGACACAATGAAAGCAGTCCTGAGAGGGAAGTTTATAGCTCTACAGGCCTATCTCAAAAAACAAGAAAAAATGGTAGTCAATCATCTAACTCTACAACTCAAAGAATTAGAAAGAGAGCAACAAGAAAACCCCAGAGTGAGCAGAAGGAAGGAGATAATAAAGATTAGAGCAGAAATCAATGAAATAGAAACCAAAAAAACAATACAGAAAATCAATGAAACCAAGAGCTGGTTCTTTGAAAGGATAAACAAGATTGACAA
>NW_005872853.1:12460-14238 GCF_000147115.1 Myotis lucifugus | reverse complement strand
TCCTAGAAAATACAACATTCCAAAACTCAATCAGGAAGAATCTAAAAACCTCAATAGGCCAATAACTATGGAAGAAATTGAAGCAGTCATCAGAAAGCTTCCAGCAAACAAAAGCCCAGGGCCAGACGGCTTCACAGGGGAGTTTTACCAAACATTCAAGGAAGAACTAAAACCTACCCTCCTCAGACTACTACAAAAAATTCAAGAGGAAGGAACACTTCCAAGCTCATTCTATGAAGCCAGCATCACCCTAATACCAAAACCAGGTAAAGACATCACAATGAAAGAGAATTACAGGCCAATATCCCTCATGAACATAGATGCCAAAATCCTCAACAAAATCTTAGCAAATCGGATCCAGCAGTACATCAGAAGGATCATACACCATGACCAAGTAGGATTTATCCCAGAGGTGCAAGGATGATACAACATCCGTAAATCAATAAATGTGATACATCACATAAACAAATTGAAAGAAAAAAACCATATGGTCATATCAATTGATGCAGAAAAAGCATTCGACAAAATCCAACACCCATTTTTGATAAAAACTCTCAGAAAGGTGGGAATAGAAGGATCATACCTCAACATAATAAAAGCCATATATGACAGGCCCACAGCCAACATCATACTCAATGGACAAAAACTAACACCATTTCCCCTAAGAACAGGAACAAGACAGGGATGCCCACTCTCACCACTCCTGTTCAACATAGTACTGGAAGTATTAGCCATTGCAATTAGTCAAGAAGAAGAAATAAAAGGCATCCAAATTGGAAAAGAGGAAGTAAAACTGTCCTTATTTGCAGATGACATGATATTATACATACAAAACCCTAGAGACTCCATCAAAAAGCTACTAGACTTAATACATGAATTTGGCAATGTAGCAGGATACAAAATTAACCCCAAGAAATCTGAGGCATTTCTATACACCAATAGTGAACTTTCAGAAAGAGAGATTAGAAAAACAATCCCATTTACCATCGCACCAAAAAATTAAGATACCTAGGAATAAACTTAACTAAAGAGGTTAAAGACCTCTACTCAGAAAACTACAGGACGTTGAAAAAAGAGATAGAGGAAGACATAAACAGATGGAAGAACATACCATGTTCTTGGATTGGTAGAATCAACATCATTAAAATGTCCATACTACCCAAAGCAATCTATACATTCAACGCACTTCCCATTAAAATACCAATGGCCTTCTTCAAAGATCTAGAACGAACTCTCCAAAAATTCATCTGGAATAAAAAAAGACCCCGAATAGCTGCAACGATCCTGAGAAAGAACAAAGTAGGTGGGATCTCAATGCCAGATATCAAGCTGTATTACAAAGCCACTGTTCTCAAAACTGCCTGGTACTGGCACAAGAACAGACATATAGATCAGTGGAATAGAATAGAGAGTCCAGAAATTAGCCCGAACCAATATGCTCAATTAATTTTTGACAAAGGAGGCATGAACATACAATGGAGCCAAGATAGTCTCTTCAATAAATGGTGTTGGGAAAATTGGACAGATATATGCAAGAAAATGAAACTAGACCACCAACTTACACCATACACAAGAATAAACTCAAAATGGATAAAGGACTTAAATGTACGACAGGAAACCATAAAAATTCTAGAAGAATACAAAGGCAACAAAATCTCAGACATATGCCAAAACAATTTCTTCACTGATACAGCTCCTAGGGCAGTTGAAACTAAAGAGAAAATGAACAAATGGGACTACATCAAATAAAAAGCTTCTGCACAGCAAAAGAAACCATC
>NW_005872853.1:0-11522 GCF_000147115.1 Myotis lucifugus | reverse complement strand
TTAGTAGAAATCTTCCCCACTTTCTGTTACTGCTACACTGTGAGAAAATAAGTCATAGCTTATCTATCCAGTTTTTATTGATAGGTCCCTTAGGTTGTTTCCAATATTTTGCTATTACAAGTAATGTTTCAATGAATGGCTGTGGGCATACGTTGTTTGACATCCATGGCGGTGTATCTTCAGCTCCTCCCCCTCATCCCCTGGTGTTCTCATCAGGCATATGCTATAGCTTTTGTAATTGTCTCACAGTTCTTGGATATTCTGTTCTTCTTTTTTTTAAAAAAATTATGTTTCTTTGTCTTTCAGTTTGGGAAGGTGTTGTGAGATATCTTTAAGTCCATTGACATTTTCTCAGTTGTGTCCAGTCCACTGAGGAGCCCATCAAAAGCATTCTGCATTTCTCTTTCTGTGTTTCTTACTCTTTCTTAGTGTCTTAATATCTCTGCTCACATTGCCCATCTGCTCTTGCATGTGGTCCACCTTTTCCTTCAGAGTTCTTTACATATTAATCATGCTTATTTTAAATTCCTGACCTAAAAATTCCTAAATCTTTGCCCTACCTGAGTCTGGTTCTGATGCTTGCTGTCTCTTCAGGCTGTGTGTTCCGCCGTTAGCATGCTTTGTCATGTTTTGTAGGACAAGCTGTACCAAGTACAGGGAACTGACAGGACGTTAGTGTGAGGTTTTGTGTGTCTCTGGCTAGGAGCTAGGCTGTGTTTACTGTTCGCTGCAGCTGTAGGTGTCAGAGGTTCCAATTTCCTCTGTGTTTTTGTTTTTGTCTCCTCTGTTGCCTTTGGGTTTCCCTAGAGACTTCTTAAATAAGGTCTGAGACTTGGAGTTCTTCCCATTGTATTTCCCTGACATTATATAGGAGCCCTGGGCGGAGAGATGGAGGGAGGGAGCTTTCTACAATTGTACGATCAGATCTGTCTTCTAGTGAGCCTGGGCACAAGGCCGTGACCTTAACACGCTTCTCAGTTTATCCTCAGCTCCCACCCCCTTAGGTGAGACAGAAAGACTGGAGGGGGCTGGAGTGGGCACTTCCCTTCCTGTGTGAGTTAGGCTCTGGCAAAATATTTTTCCTTGAGGGCAGGCCTTGGTTAAGGAAAATAGAAAACTCTGGGTGCATTTTGAAATGATTAACTCCCCCCTCTCTTCTGTAATTAGAAGGGTTTTTTCTCGGATTTTCACCCTCACTCAGAGTCTCTGAGGCTCTTGTAGGTAAAACTCAACATCGATTTGGGGCCCATTAGGGCTTGCTCTCAAGATTTTTGTCTTTAGCTTGTACACACTCAGTTCCCATCCATTAGTCAATTACCTTTGTTTTCCTCCCAGTTGCTGGCTCCAACAGTGGCTTCTGCTCCCAGTCAGCGGTGCTTTTCTGAAATTTCCTGTCCAGTTTTCAGAGCAGTTTCTCCTTGACCTCACTCCTCTGATGAACCTGAGCAGAATTACTGATTTTTAGTTTGTTCAGCATTTTTTCTTGTTGTGAGGATAAGAGTGATGGCATCTAAGCTTTTTATGTGTCAGACTGAAAACCAGAAGTTCATATAAATTCTGGAGGTGTATTCCCCACCCCCAGTTTTATAGAGACATAATTGATATATGTCATATATGACATATTATTGACATCGCATTTGGTTAAGTGTACAGCCTAATGACTTGATGTATGCTTATATTGTGAAAAGATTACCATAATAAGCTCAGCTAACATCCATCACCTCACATAGAGTATCTTAAGGATAAATCCTAGAAGTAATATTATAGATTCAAAGGGTTAAGATATACACAATTTTGTTTGCTTTTGCCAGATTCCCTCTACATTGGCTCATACTATTTTGTACTGCCACCAGTAATGTGTGAGATTGCTGGTTTATCAACAGGCTTGCTAACAGAATGTTGTCAAGCTTTTGAATTCTTGGCAATCTGATGGTGAGAAATGGTGTCTCAATATAATTTTATTTTGTGTCTCTTGTTTTGAGTGAGGTTGAGTATTTATTATATGTTTAAAAGACATTTGTATATCCTTACCTGTAGACTGTCTGCTCATGCATTTGCTCCATCTCTCATTTTTAAAATTTTTATTTCATTTTTTTAAAACTGATCTTAGAGAGAAGAAGGGAGGGAGAGAGAGAGAGAAACATCAATGTGAGAGAGAAACATGGATTGGTTGCTCCCACACCAATTGAATCCAAAACCTAGGTATGTGTCCTGATGGAGAATCAAACCCACCGCCTTTTGATGTACAACATGACACTCCAACCAACTGAGCCACACCAGCCAGGGTGCTCCATCTCTCACTTAAAAAAAAATAGTGTTTTTCCTCACCATTAAATAATATTTTATATATGAGTGACATTAGCCCTTTCTACATAATATATTTTGCAGTTGTTTTTACTAGTTTGTAATTTGTTGATTGATTTTTATTTTGGTCATGCAAATTTCTTTTTGTATTGAGTTTATCTTTATTTTATCTGGATTCTGAATTACAGTTTAGAAAAAAATTTCCACATGTATGTTATAAAAGAATTTACCCATACAGTATTTTCTTTTAGTACTTAAATAGTTTAAATTTAGATCTTTGATCCATTTGGAGTTTATTTTATTATATGATCTGATCCATTATTATTATTATTATTATTATTATTTCCAGTGAAATCTAAATTCTCTCATTATCATTTATTTTTTATCCCAGTCACTGAAATGTAATTTTTTTCATACACTAAATTTCCAGAAACACTTGGGTCTATTTCTTGATTTTTCTACTCATTCCCACTGGTCCATCTACTTGTGCTCCCTTTCCATGATGCTATAATTTCAGTGGCTTTGTAATATGTTTCGATTTCTGGTATGGCCACCTCCCCTCACTTCTCTTTTTATCCCAAGGGGTTTTCCTCCTAGTTATTTTTACATATATATTTTCATATGAACAAGTTTGTGTCTATTTCCACAAAATAAAATTTATTTTATTAGGATAATAGTACATCTGTATTAATACGGGAACACTGGCATTTTTAAGGCATTGAGTCATTACATCTGTATTAGTTTCCTAATGTAACAAATTACCACACATTTAGTGTCTTAAAACAACATAAATTTATTGTCTTACGATCCTGGAGGACAGAAGTCCAGAATCAGTCTCACTGGGCTACAGTCAAGGTGTCAGAAGGGCCTTGCTAACTTCTGGCTACTTGGAGGACAACCCATTTCCTTGCCTTTTCCATCTTCCTGGGCTGTGGCCCCTCCCTCTGCCCCGGAGGCCAGCAGTATCTTCAAATCTCTCTCTTTCTCTACCTCCACCCTCTGCTTTTGTGGCCCTGTTGCCTCTCTGACTCTGACCCTCCTGCTTCCTCTTATAAGGACCCTTGTGATTATATTGGACCCAGCAGTTAATCCAGGACAATCTCCTCATCTCTATACCCTTAATGTAATCACACCAGCAAAGCCCCTTTTGCCATATAAGGTAAGAACATAGTCATAGGCTTTGGGAATTAGGATATGGACATCTTTGGGGGACATTATCTGTCTACTACCACAATGCCTTTCTATTGTCCATGGTTATTTTTGTGATTTCTGGACTGTTTTCAAGTTTTCTTTATATAGGTTTGGCTCATTTCTTATTAAGTCCAATTCCTATTTTTTTTCATTGCTTTTTTTAGATTGGGTATTGTTACTCATTATATATTAGAATTGATTATTGATTGGATATATGAAAGCGACTAGTTTGTATATTAACTTAATATCCTGATTTCTTGCTAAGTATTTTATTGTTTGTATTAATTGTTCTTTGACATATACTTTCACATCAATACAGACAGATATGCTTTTGTTTTAACTTATATGGGTCTAATTCAATCATCTATAAGATTGCATTGGCTAATGCCTTCAATACATAGTGGGCAACCTTGCCTTGATCCTGACTTTAGAGAGAATGCCTCTCATACTTCTACATGAGTAAGAGTCTAGCTTCAGGAGTAACATATATTTTTCTTATCTTGTTAAGAAAGTACCATCATTTCTTACTAGGACTATGTGTGAAATTTTGCCTAAGGCATTTATAGCATCTTTAGAGAAAATCATATTCATTTTCTATTTGCCCCTATTAATATGGTAACATATAGATTTCTTAATTTCAATCTATTTTTGCCTTACTGGTATGAATCCTATTTAGTCTCAATACATTTTCTCTCTTTATTTATTATTATTTTTAAATCTTTATTGTTAAGTATTACAGATGTCCCCTTTTTTCTCCTCATTGCCCCTCTCCAACAGTTCCTACCCTGCCATAGCCTTCACCACCCTATTGTCTGTGTCCATAGGTAATGCATATATGCCTTTAAGATTGTTGGTTAATCTCTTTCCACACCGACCATACCCCCTCCCTCTGAGATTTTTCAGTTCCATGTTTCTATGCCTCTGATTCTATTTTATTCAGTAGTTCATTTTGTTCATTATATTTCTTGTCCATTTATTTTGATTTTTAGATTCAATTGTTGATAGATATGTATTTATTGACATTTTATTGTTCATATTTATTACTTACTTTTTTTCTTATTCCTCTTCTTAAAGAACACTCTTCAACATTTCATGTAATACTGGTTTGGTGGTGAAAAACTCCTTTAGCTTTTTCTTGTCTAAATTTTTTGCAAATTTAGTAAATTGCATTGTCCTTTGAATTTACCAATTCTAAATGATAGCTTTGCTGGGTAGACCAATCTTGGTTGTAGGTCCTTGCTATTCTTCACTTTGAGTATTTCTTGCCACTCCCTTCTGGCCTGCAAAGTTTCTGTTGAGAAACCAGCTGACAGTGTATGGGTGCTCTCTTGTAGGTAATTCATGTTTTTCTCTTACTGCTTTTAAAATCCTCTCTTTGTCTTTAACCTTTGGCATTTTAATTATGATGTGTCTTGGTGTGGGCCTCTTTGAGTTCCTCTTGCTTAAGACTCTCTGTGCTTGTTGGACTTGTAAGTCTATTTCTTTCACCAGGTAGGGGAAGTTTACTGTCATTCTTTCTTCAAATAGGCTTTCAATATATTGCTCTCTCACTCCTCCTTCTGGCATCCCCATAATGCAAATGTTGGTATGCTTGAAGTTAAGTTGTCTCAAAGGCTCCTTACACTATCTTCATATTTTTGGATATTTTTTTTTCCTTTTTGCTCTTCTGAATGGGTGTTTTTGCCTCCTCATATTCCCAATCATTGATTTAATTCTCGGAATTTTCTACTCTACTGTTGGATCCCTATAAATTTATTCTTTATTTCAGTTGCGTATGCTTAATTTCTGACTGGTCTTTTTCCATGTCTTTGGCATTCGCACTAAGATCCTTGAAAGTCTCACTAAGTCCCTTGGCACTCTCATTAATTGCCTTGAAGCTCTCATTAAGATCCTTAAGTAACCTTATAATAATTGTTTTGAACTCTGTATCCAGTGGTTTGCTTGCTTCCATTTTTTTCATTTGCAACATATTTCTTTGTCTCGAATTTTGGCTGCTTCCCTGTGTTTGTTTCTATGTATTAGATAGAGCTATTATGTCTCCTGGGATTGGTAGAGAGGCCTTGTGTATTAGGTGTCCTGTAGGGCCCAGTGGCTCAGCCTCCCCAGTCACCTGAGCTGAGCACTCTAGGTGCACCCCTGTGTGGGTTTTGTGCACAGTCTTGTGGTAGTTGAGTCTTGATTGCTGTTGGCATCACTGGGAGGAATTGACCTTCAGGCCAATTGGATGTGAGGACCAGCTGTGTCTACAATGGAAGAGCTCTTGTGCAGGAGACACCCTATGGAGCAGGACTTGCATCAGTGGGGCTTTGGTGCTCACTGAGTCTGCCCCTTGAGTGTGTCACTTGTGATGTGTAAAATTGTAATCTAGTATGGTCTGAAGCTGTCCACCAGGTGCACTGGCTCTGGGGCCTCCCACAGAGTACAAAGTCAGCCACTGCCTAGGGCCACCTGGCAGGAGCTACAGAGAGATCTGCAGATGACTGCTACTTGTATTGGGCAAGGAAGTGCCCAGGTAAGGCCCAGCTGTGAAGTAAGGCAGGCTGGTGGTAGTGCTGGGTCTTGGGCCTTTTATTGATAGGTTTGGGGCACACTGACTCCAGCTACTGCTTGTTTAAGATATTTTAGCATATTGTAAAGCTGAGCTGGGACAGGCCATTCATATGAAAAAGTGACTGCAAAATAGCTTGTGTGGGGCTGCAAATTGGAAGGGGCAGCATCTCAGGGAATCACCAGGGTGGAGTGAACATTGTGGGCCATGATGATGGAAACTAATATATGGCTGCCAGTCAGTTCTGTGATGGGGGAACAGGAACAAGGACCCCAGTGAGCACCCCTATCTGGGAGAAAGCTGCCCCTGAGTTCCTGCCCCGATGCCAGACAGTCCAGTTCCTCCTTGTATGTCCTTGCATTTCCTCAAAGCTGCTACTTGGTGCTAGAGTTCAGAGGAAGTGAGACCATGGAAGATCATGCAAAGGCCTTTTAAGAGGAACACTTGGGACTCCGGCAGCCTCTGTGTCATCCAGACACAATTCCCACTGGTTTTTAAAGCCCAAAGTTACAGGGACTTCTTTTCCCATCTCTGGAACCCTGGGCTTGGGGCCTGGTGTGCAACTGGGACCTCCTGCTTCTCAAGTGAGGCCTTCGTGATATCCCTGTGATTAAAAGAATGGCCCACGTGGGTGTTAGACCAGCTCATTCCATGCCTCTGTCCCTCCTACCAGTCTCAATGTGCTTTCTTCTTTACTTCTCTAGTTGTAGGACTTCCATTCAGCCAGATCTCAGGTGGTCCTGAATGATGGTTGTTCTGTATTTTAGTTGTAATTTTGACACGATTGTGGGAGGCAGTGAGTACAGGCATTTACCTATACCACCATCTTGGTTCTCCTCTCTTTATTTTTAATGTGATCTTTCATTCTGTTTGCTCTTATTTTATTTATTATTTTACATCAATATTTATAAGTGACATTGGCTTATAATTTTGGGGGGTACTATTTTTAGGTTTTGGTAGAAATGTTATATTTGTTTTATAAAAATAATTTGGATGTGTCTTAGTCCACTCAGGCTGCTCTAACAAAATACCATATTTCTCACAGTTCTGGAGGCTGGGAAGTCCAAGATGAAGGTGCAGGCAGATTTGATGTTTGATGAAGGCCGGCTTCCTGGTTCAAAGATGACCATCTACTTGTATAGAAAAAGGGACCTCAGAGCTCTCTTTTTTAAGGGCATTACTCTCATTCAAGAGGGCTCCACCTTCATGACCTAATCACCTCCCAAGGCCCAACCTTCAAATATATCACCTTGGGGGTTAGGATTTCAACACATGGATTTGGGGGGTAGGGGGTGTCTCAAACATTCAGTCTATAGCAGATGTTCTTTCTTGTTCAGTGTTCTGAAACAATTTAAGTGACATTCAGATTTTCTGATCTTTGGAGGCTTGGTAGAGTTCTCCTATGAAATCATCTGGGCCTGTTGCTTCTTTTGTGGCATAGTTCTGTGATGACTTTCTTTGTTTCTTTTATGGGAATTAGTTTATTTAAGCTTTCTATTTCCACTGAGATCAAATTTAGCAAATTGCATTCTCCTATGAATTTATCCATTTCATTTAGCTTTTTCATTTATTTGCATAGTTATGCTAAGTAGTCTCATGCTTTTACTTCCTCTCTTTCAGTGGTTATTGTTACATTTTAATCATTAATTTTTACATTTATGCTTTATTCCCCTTTTATTGATTAGATTAATTTATGGTTTGTCTAAAACACTGTTATTATTATTTTTATTTTTATTTTTTTTTTATTTTTTTATATATTTTATTGATTTTTTACAGAGAGGAAGGGAGAGAGATAGAGAGTCAGAAACATCGATGAGAGAGAAACATCGACCAGCTGCCTCCTGCACATCTCCCACTGGGGATGTGCCCGCAACCCAGGTACGTGCCCTTGACCGGAATCGAACCTGGGACCCTTCAGTCCGCAGGCCGATGCTCTATCCACTGAGCCAAACCGGTTTCGGCTGTTATTATTATTTTTAAACAAGAAGCATTATTTATTCATTTATTACTTGCATTGTTTTCTATTTTTTTTATCTCAATTTCTGGCTTTATCACTACTATTTCCTTCTGAACTTTTTGTTCTATTTGTTATTACTACCAGTTGAGTTGGAAATTTTATTTAGTTATTTTTAGTCTTAATTTAAGGAACTCTTGATTGAAGTATAACATATAAAGTAGATAAATTTTATACGACTTTATTTTAAAAGTGGGTAAACCCTGGTAACCACTACCTGGATCAAGATCTAGACTCTGACTAGCACCCCACAAGCACCCAGTATGTTGTCTCTAGTCGGTATTTTTCCAATTCTTCTTCTATCACTATAAATTACTTTTATCTCCTTTTGAACTTCATGTAAATGGACTGATATCGTATGTACTTTCATATCATGCCTTTTGCTCAACATTTATGTCTCAGAGATGACTGCCTTTAGCTATGCATTGTGATTATATTATATTCCTTTTTATGAATATATTACCCTTTATCTAGGTATTCTATAGTTTATTGATGTTTGTATTGCTTTCATTTTCATTCTTACTAGAACTACTATGAATATTCTTGCTCATATCTATATGTGCACATATGCATACATTTCTGTAAGATTTATACATGAGGCCCAGTTGCTAGGTCACAAACTATGTAATTGTTCAGGTTTAGTAGATATTCTTATATAGTTTTTCAAAGTAGTTGTACCAATGTCTACAGCCATCTTCCACGTACACAATTTTAATTTAGTCCCCATTCTCATCAACATTTTTTATGTTGGTTTTAAATTTTTGTTATTCTGAAACATGTATATAGGTAGGTCATTTTTGTGGAACATCTCTTATATACCTACCGCTCATTTGGATATTCTTTTGCAAAGTGTCTGTTAAATCTTTTGTCTATTTTAAAAAACATAGTTTAGTTTTTATTTTTAAATTTATTTTTATTTTTTATTGTTGGCACTATTACAAATGTCCTCCATTTCCCCTCTTTGTCCACCTCCACCCAGCCCCTGCCCCCCTCCCAGGTCTTCATTATACTATTGTCTATGTTCATGAGCTATGCATATATATTCTTACAAAATTTTTAAAAAATGGGTTGTATGCCATTTTCTTGTTGATTTCATCTTTTTCTTTATTCTTATTTTTATAATTATTTGCTATTTAGGAACTTTTTTTCTATTATCTACCTTTATACCAATAACTTTTAAAATTGCTTTAGAGAGTGAGGAAGGGAGAGGGAGCGAGAGAAAGAGAAACATCAATGTGAGAGAGAAATATTGATTGATTGCCTCCCTTACACATACAACCTGGGTGTATGTACTATTAATAGCATGTGTCCTATAGTTGATTGCTACTGGTCAATTTTTCCAGGTACATGTTTTTGGACATTATTATTTTTAAATATTTCCTTTTCTCCATTTTCTTTGTTCTCTCATTCTGGCAGTCTATTTATATATATTAGAGTATTGATATTGTTCCACTGATTTTGAATGTCCTCTTTTGTTCATTTCCTGTTCTTTTTCCCCCCCTTATACTTCAGTTTGCATAGTTTCTTTTTACTTGTATTCCAGTTCACCAATCCTTTCCTTTTTTATGTCCACTCTGCTGTTAGGCCCATCTTATGAATCCTTCAGTTTTATATTATCTTTATATTTCTAGCATCTTGCTGTAATCTATGTTATACTAGTATTTTCCATGTTTATGCTAAAATGTTCCATCTCTTTATCTATCTTATCCATCTTTTAGATTAGATTTTAAAATATTTTTATTATAGTTATTTTGAAATCTGTACTCTGGGTCATCTCTGTGTCTGCTTCTGTAACTGTTTCATCTCTTGACCAGGGCATCATTCTCATCCTTTTTTATTTTTTCTGGATATTTTATATAAAATAAAATAGGAACTAACACAAATAATATTTGTCTTTAGGGCAGGACATGCCCTTTCTTATGTCATGCCATTAGATCTGTAGTTGAACTGGGTCTAGTCTTTGTTGAGGTTTTAGTTTGATTTAATTCATCATTGACTTCAAATATTTTGAGGATGAAATCATGACATTTCCTTCAATAGTGTTTGAGATCTGAGAACTAGTATGTTTGCTGAACTGTGCAAGATTTTTCCTTGATTTTTAGTTCAATAGTCTGTCTCTTGGTTCTCTGATGAGTCTTCTTTGCTTATGAGTTTATCTCCCTTCTTCTGAACCCAGGGATCTTTTTAAGTCCTGTTGCTCCAACCCTGGGTCTTCTTAGGGAAACATCCCTATTCTCCGTGAAGACTTGGAATAAGTAAAGGGATTTCTTTTAGAATTTCTACCTCTTGCCAGTCTTTGGTAGTTTAAAGCTTTGAGAGTCTTGAGGCCTTTCTTTGGCTTTTCTTCTCCATTCCAATCTCCCTTAGGTTAACATCTGGAGTATCTGAGGTTCTGGTTGTTTCAGCTCTTCTCTTTCCCTAGAGCCTGAGAGCTTAGAGTGCTTCTGTCGCATTTCTCTCAGCTCTCCTATTCTGTCCTTCACTCTTGATTTTAAATGTTATGTGCCTTGCATTTGATGATGATCCCATCTGTTTCATGGTAGATCTCTTTCAGGTCTCCTTTGCCCCTTCCTTTTAGCATATTATCTCCAAATGTTTTGTGAAGACCCAGGGATTTGTGGGTGTAGGATTGCTCTGTGACTATGGCTTTTCAGGATTCTGATTTATTATGTCAGTTTACGCATGACCTTAGTAAATTATTTAGACCTTCTTTCAAAGTTATCCTCACCCCACCATGGTGAATTTATGATCCTCCTGCAGTTTTATCAGAGATGAGAGTAGCAATAAATCCTTTCTCTCCTATAATGGGCTCCCACTTTTCTGATATTTATTTTATTTGTATTTCTTTTTGTTCTTTGATGTGTTTTTAAAATATATAATTTTGTAAATTATCTGGCCTCTTTGGTGGTTATGCTGAAAGTAAAGTTTTAGCACAAGTCTATATCCACACTGAAAGTGGAATAAAAATTTTCTATATATTTTTTATAAATTCTAGTTTTAAAAAATTGCTTTGAAATATTCAGGCCAAAACCTCTCTTATGAGACATATTAAAATGTTGTAAATTTAGATAAAACACATAGATTCAAGAATGTAGAGTGAACACTATGTTTATCTAATTTTAAAATGATCTAAAACCAAATTAAATATGATTTTAAAGGCATAAAGCAATGAATAACTCGCCAACCCCCACCATGCACACATAGGAATAAAACAGAGTTCCTTTAACCAGAGAAAGATCTCAACGAATTCCTGAAAGATAGAAAGCTAGACGAAAGTGAAAGGGGGAAGATGAAATTGAGAAAACCTACCCAAGTGACTGCAGTTGGGAAGGTAGTATATCTGCCATTCAGTTCCCCCAGAGAGTCTTCAGGCTCAGACTTTTGGGAATTACAACTGGAAATAATACACACACACACACACACACACACACACACACATTATACACACACACCATTACACACACC
>NW_005872852.1:31231-43054 GCF_000147115.1 Myotis lucifugus | reverse complement strand
CTTCCCCTGTCATGAACAGAGCAGGGGGATAGGGAGGTTGTGGCCCCGACCCCTGTCACACACAGAGCCGCAAGGGATCAGGGGGTTTGGTCGCTGCCCCCTGTCACACTGATCCCGGTGCTGGGAGGCCTCGCTGCTCCGCTGATCCCGGTGCTGGGAGGCATATTACCCTTTTACTACATAGGGTAGAGGCCTGGTGCACGGATGGGGGCCGGCTGGTTTGCCCTGAAGGGTGTCCTGGATCAGGGTGGGGGTCCCGCTTGGGTGCCTGGCCAGCCTGGGTGAGGGGCTGAGGGCCGTTTTCAGGCTGGCAGGTGACTGAAGCTCCCAACCTGTCCTTTTTTCCTTTTTTTTTTTATTCTGGGCCAGCTTTAGCTCTGAGGCTCGGTTCCAGCTATGAGACCTCGGCTGCTGAAAGCAGGTTTCTGGCCTTTGTTTACCTTCTGTATTTGAAACAATGTTGCGGTCCTGCTGGATGAAGCCCGCGGTTTTGTTTAGCTTCTATATTTGTTACAATGTTGCTTAGAGTGCAGCTGAGAGGCCGGAAAGGCAGGCGGGGAAGCTTGGCTTCCTCAGTCACTGAAGCAAGCAAGCCTCCCTGTTCGCATCAGCTGCCTGGCTGCCGGCCGCCATCTTGGTCGGCAGTTAATTTGCATATCTCACTGATTAGCCAATGGGAAGGGTAGCGGCCGTATGGCTAATTACCATGTTTCTCTTTTATTATATAGGATTATTGTTATTTCTATATAAATTTATTATAATAAATTGGCTCATATGATTATGGAGGCTGAGAAGCACTGTAATCTGTCTGCAAACTAGAGAGCTTGTGATGTAGTTCCAATTTCTGTTCAAAGGCTATAGAACCAAGAAAGCCAATAAGATCTATTCCAAGAGCAGGAGGCCAATAGCTCAACTCAGAAGGAAGAAGGCAGAAAGAGAAAAAATTCTCCTTTTCTCTTTTTTGTTCTATTTAGACCTTTGACAGATTACCTTTGACAGATTAGATGATACCCACCAGTTTGGCTCAGCAGATAGAGTGTCCACCTGTGAATTGAAAGGTCCCAGATTTGATTCTGGTCAAGGGAACATACCCGGGTTACAGGCTTGATCCCCAGTTGCAGAGGGCATTCTGCTTTCCTCTGTCTACTTAATCAAATGTTAATCTCACCCAGAAATACCCTCACAGATAGAGAAATATTATTTAGGCAAATATTGTGGCATCTCATGGGCTAGTCAAATTGACACATAAAAATAGCCATCATTAAATTTGAGAGAACCATTCTGAAATAGTTACCCATTATTTAGGAGGCACACTTCCACTCCCCTTTTTTGTACCCTTTTTTGATTTCCCAGGCCAACTGTTGGAGGTGAACAATATTAGTGGAGATGAATGCAGAGAACCCTTTGTTGTCAACACAGGAAGCAATTCTGATGACAAAGAACACATTTTCCCTTGAGTCATAGATATGCCCACACCTATGTTTTTTCTCTCATTGTCCTCTAGGATTCAAAATTTGACCTAGAACTTTATTTCCGAAGTATATGAGAATTATAGACAAAATACATAATTGAGCAAAACAGGAAGCCAAGAATTCAGAAAGACTCATTAGAATTCCGGATTTGTTTCTCATTACCTGGAAGCTCTGGGGGCATGGCTTGACCTCTATGAACTATCAATTCTCTCTCCTAATATCAGGAGAGTAAGACATTTTTGAAGATTATTTTTAGGACTAACTGAGATAACAAAGTGATATATATACGGCAAAAAAAGCTCAGCATCACACAGCTAGTGTACAGTAGAGCTGAAATTTGAAATCAGGATTTGTCTACTTACTTAGCCCATATTCTAAAACAGGAGTCAACAAATGTCAAATCCAGCCTACTTTAGTTATAAATAAACTTTTATTGGAACAGAGCTTTATGCTCATATTTTAAAATGTATTACTTAGCCCTAGCCAGTTTGGCTCAGCAGATAGAGTGTCCGCCTGTGGACTGAAGGGTCCCAGGTTTGATTCCAGTCAAGGGAACATGCCCGGGTTGCAGGCTTGATCCCCAGTTGAAGATGTGCAAGAGGTAGCCAATCAATGATTCTCTCTCATCATTGATGTTTCAATCTCTCTCTCCCTCTCCCTTTCTTTCTGAAATCAATAAAAGTATAATTTTAAAAAATCTATTACTTATACTGTTTTTGCAATGGCAGAATTGAATAGTTATGATATAGAAAAAAACTTAAAATATTTAGTATTCATTTCATTACAGAACAAGTTTGCCAATTTCTGGTCTAAGACATCACATTGTATTGTTGAAGATACAATGTTTGAATTTAAAAAATATACAAAATAGTATAATAATGTTGTGTTAATGTAGGTTCATCAGTTGTAACAAATGTACTATTCGGTTGTGGAGTATTAATAGTGGGATATTGATTGTGCCTTGGTGGGGATATAGGCTATATGCGAACTCTCTATACTTCCTGCTCAGTTTTGCTATGAACCTAAAACTGCTTTAAAAATTTTTTGATTTAATTTAATTAATACATATAGCTCTGACAAACAAATAAAAATTGAAACTACAAAGCATATTAAGCCCAGTCAGTGTGGCTCAATGGTTGAGCACTGACCTGTGAACCAAGAGGTTACTGTTGGATTCTTGGTCAGGGCACATGCCCAGTAGGTGGTGTGCAGGAGGCAGCTGATAGATGATTCTCATCATTGATGTTTCTGTCTCTCCATCGCTCTGCCTCTCTCTGAAATCAATAAAAATCATATTTAGAAAAAAAAGCATATTAAGAAGTGTACTTATTTCAGCAAATGAGGCAGTACCTGGTCCATTCTCTGTCTATCAAGTAATTAGAGATTATATTTGGCAGCAATTCAGGTATATATTATCTCTAGACACATTCCATTTTTTGACGTGATTGCTATTCTAATAATAAACTATTTTAATATGTCCTTACTGGTGTAAGTATATGCCATATTTGTGTGTTATGACACTATGTAATGATAATATCTATAATAATAAAAGCATAATATACTAATTATACCAGATAGTCAAACGACCGGACGTCCTTCCGACGACCTTCCAGACGAAGCCTGGGCTGCGAGGGCCGAGGCAAGCCGCCGCAGCTGTGAGGGCCAAGCCCCTTGCATGAATTTCGTACATTGGGCCTCTAGTAACTACTAATATTTATGTCATTATTAACAAGTTGCCACTCTTAGTTTGACAAGGATTGCTCTGTCAGGGACAGATGGACACTATATTCAGTTAACCAATTTCTCTTTTCTACACCATGTCTAAAAAATGTAGCATCCTGTGGCTGTCTGGGTATTTCCAGTAAAGGCAAATAGGATTTAACTGCCTTCTAGCAATCTGAGTGTTGTGTCTCACCAAAAATATTTTTTAAAAATAGGTCACCTGTGGATTTTAAAAGGGATGTTCCTTTAAAATAAAACTAATATCTTTCATAGTGCTCACATAAATACTTCCCAACAGATTTATCAGAATTAGAAAAGTCAGTTTCCCTATCGTCCAGATTTGACAAAATCAGTTAAAAAAAAAAAAGACCTTCCAAACAATTACTTTCTGAGTTCCTACAAATAGTATCCCTACAAAAGATACTATTTAACCTGACAGATTGATTTTAAAAATATCAAAGTTAAAAATAATAAAATGAAAAATTTAATGTGAAGTTAAAAAATTAATTGATGCATGCCTGCAGATTTGCAACTGATTTTCATATAGGTTAAAAATCCTCAAGATTTAATTGATGTTCTACATTGTGGACTGAGAAACAGTATTTTGTGCCTCCTGAATGTATAAATGCTTAATTATTCTGATAGGAAAGGTCAAAAGGACAAGGTAGCCATAAGTTAGCAATGGGTTGGAGGATCTGGATGGAACGTGAACTTAAATTACTGTGTTTCATTACCTTGTTGAAATATTATTGCTAAAATTTTGCACTGGTAGGCAGTAAACTAGGGAAAAAAAAGAAATTGAGAAAGTGTTAATTTTTAAGCAAGTTTGACAAAGATTGAGTTTCATATGACAAATATTGTCAGCAAGACAGGATTCTGTCAGTGGAAGAAGTTTAAACATTAACAATTTCTGTCAGGCTGTTGACACAATCATGGCAGACATTTCCCAAGATGCCGAGATGACTGCTGGCATTTGTCAACAATCCTGTCACAGTGACAGCAATAAGACCATGTCTGGAAATGTGACAGTTTTGGCTTTGTGCTCCCCTGAGCAATAGCCCAGGTGTTCAGAGAAAGTGTGGGAAAACCCATATTTCTGCATTGTCATTCGAACACAGAAAACACAGGAGGAAAATGAGCTGTCACTCCAATTCCCATGATGCCTTGCTGCTTAGCATAACTCTACAGTGCGGCCCTGGGTCCACTGGTCCATACTCTGACAGATAATTAAGAAAGCAGCAGCTTTTTCTAGACGGCTCTTCCTCATGATTTGCATTTTAGCCAGAGGCGACCAGTTATAAAAAAAACATGATGGAAAGATGGTAAGAAGCCAATTAGATGGATGGATGGCTGACTGACAGCTCTCTGGTATTACGACTCCAGATTTCAGACTACATAGCCTGGCAGTTTTCTACAAGAACCAACTTTTTTGCAGGTTGGTAAAGCTGTTAAATGTGCGACCATATATAGCGCTATATAATTTTTGCAAAGTTGTACATTTTCCTTAAATAACCATGTATTCTTTTCAATCAGGGTTTGCATTAAACAAGTTTTCACAATTTAATCACAACTTGTGTCACTAAATTTAGCAATATTAAAATTCTAGACAACTTGCAGGCACATTAGCTGTGCCAGGAGAGAAGTGATTAAAAAACTGAGAACCACGTTGAGCCAGCAGAGATAAAGTGAACTAATAATTAGAGTGTCTGTGCAAATATGCCTTTGGAACTTTGAAATGTACATTGTTTGGTTTTAAGCAACTGAAAACATAAATCCTAAATTTCCTCGTCATCTTTAGATTCTACACACATATATTCGCTTATCATCTTTGTTCAAGGTTTAATATATGCTTGTGTCTGCTGCTTCCGCTAATTTTGAAATATAAAAAATAAACTGTTAGACTCAAGCTTCCAGTTTGGCTGTGATATTCTATAGCTTGAAGCCAATAGGAGTTAACTGTTGATAATATTATCCAATTTGGAACCGTAACCAATGTTTCCTGTGTGCTGTGAGCTGTGTATGTGTACGCTATCTATACGTACACAGACACACGCTCACACGCACACACTTTCTTAGAAACAAACCATTTTCTATTAGAGTGACATTTCATCTGTAGCTTCAAACAAGAGATTTTTTTTCAAATGATACTTCAGATATACATATTTTTTTATTTTGAAATACTAAGGGAAGGCAATTATTTTACTATAAATTGAAGTATTAGTAAGAAACATTAACCTAAACTAAAATTGTAAAGTGTACTTTCTTACTGTGGGTAATGGATCTCCTAAAAAATGAGGATAGATATTAAACCAATAGTGGGTCTGAATAATTTTAGTTGCTTATAATTAAAATGCAAGCAATGTCCATTTCAAAGTTCCGTGTTTATCACTCAATCTAGATTTGGAAACAAAATCCACAGTACACTTAAAGCATGATTGTGGGACTGTCTTATCATATGTATTAACCCTTCATTTCTCTTTTCTTTTTCAACTGCACTGTTATTTGTCTTTTGCTTTATATCATGTTGTTGGAATAAGATAAGCCTGTTATACTTATGACCATTTAAAAAATATCCTACCTGTACATACTTGGAGTGTTTAAACAGAAGTTCAAGGGAATAATGACAGTTCCATAAACTACATCCCAAGTTAGGGAAGAATAAATGCATGTTAGTTTTCATTAGAAACATTTGGATTTTTCCTATAGACATAGCACAATACAAGCATAAATAAAAACTTCTTCTTAAAGAGTTTTTATAATTTTTGAAATGTTTTCTCTCAATAATGGAAACTCTTATGTAATCAAAATACACTTTCATTATTCAACCTTTTAGTTTCCTCCTAATTTGCTATTAAAGAGAGAAATGATCAATATAAAATGACCCAAAAAAGTAATTATTTAAGTATTGAAAGTGCAAACCTTTGAAACATTTGCTTATTTGACTGATCTTTTTTTCCCATGTCCTCAGCTTGCACCAGCCACTCATACTTTTTGTTGAAATTTCACTGTTAGATTCTCTTACTTATGGCATAAAGTAATGCACTGTGTTTTCTCAAGCTCTAGGGGAAGTTATGTGTATTTTAAAAAGTAATTAGAATTGAAATTCGAGCAATAATATACTATAGACAAATTTAAAACTAATAACTTCCCTTATAATGCAACTGTCTTTTGTTTCTAAACTATTCATTAAGAGAGCTTTTTGTTCAAGGAAAATCTGAAGAATGATATTTATTAAATTAAAGTGAGTTCTGAAAATACTAGTTTTATATGAGACCTACTGTGTAGAGTAGAGAGATATATTTTTAAATAACAGCTAAAGTGTGTTATCATCAAAACAAAACAAAAATGCCTCACCATAAGACCTCTAGGCTTGTGCCTGGATGATGCAGTAAAACTCAGTGGAGCTTATTGCTACCATCATGTTCATATTAAACTCATTTGCAATTTGAGTGGCTGGAATTTGAACATAAAACAGCAAATACAGACAAGTTTCTTAAAAATTGTTGTTCTTTAGTGTATCTGTATTTCTAATTGAATACTTGGTTAT
This sequence comes from Myotis lucifugus, assembly GCF_000147115.1. Classification (NCBI taxonomy): domain Eukaryota; kingdom Metazoa; phylum Chordata; class Mammalia; order Chiroptera; family Vespertilionidae; genus Myotis; species Myotis lucifugus. The sequence continues at coordinate 36,313 of NW_005872852.1, read as the reverse complement.
AGACGTGCTTTGTCAGATTTAAAACAATGTTTTCATAGCATATAATTGTTTTAGGTCTGCCTCTCAGGTAAATATATGCAAATAATGATTTGAGACACATTTTGAAAATAACCAATTTTATTTTCAGTGCATATTATACTAACTGAAAAGCAAAGGATAGAAAAACTTAGGTAAAAACCACATAAGATGTGGATGTTAAAAGTTATTTCCTGTGTGTTTTTTTTTCCAGATGGTTTATAGAAATATAGCCTCATTGATCTCTTGATAATACATTTTATAATCCTATATAAAACTGGATTTTTGGTTCAATATCTATAGGATATTTCTAAAAGTAATATAACAATTGACCTTTAACATCTTTAAAACTATGTAATCAAGGATTCATATTATGTAGGGAATGTCATTAAAAACGATGTTATGTAATAATGTTATTTATATTGAATTGCTCTTCAGTACTTCATATATATATGAATATATATTTATATATAATTGAGAGAGAGAGAGATACAGAGAGAGAGGAAAATACTGAAGGAGCTGAGATAATGAGAGAGAAATAAGTCAGCAACATTTCTTTGTTATGCCATGTTCATAAATTGTTCAGAAGTTCATTAAAATAAATGGTTTGAATTATATAAGAAAGAACAGATATTAAGACATATGTAGAAAAACAGAGCCTTCCTAAAGACTAGAGAGGTATGTCAATCCCAGAAGTAAAACAAAATTTCCTCTCTTTCTGTTAAATTTCTTTTCAAACACATCACAGCTTATGCTTTGTAACTATAAGCTCTTAAAAGGCAGGGGCTGCATCTCACTTGTCTTTTTATTCCTGCATCAACAGTACCAGGTCATAGTTGAAGTCCAATTATTTGTGATTGAATTTAAGGCAGAGCCAAATTAAAGTATGTACTTGGTTATTAGAAGACTGGATGAGAACTGATGGATAGAGACATGCATGTCCTGGTCATCCTCATCCTCACATCATAATAACCATATTAATGTGTTGATAGCTATCATCATAACCTTATCATGATCTTCCTAAGACATGACCATGGACTAATCATCTATTCTGTAGAGAACCATGTATTCGGTCTTCCATAGCAAAACTATTCTCTGTCTGCAGGTAAAATGGTAGGATATTGGTAATTTCTTATCACTCAACCCAATTTTACCTATTCAGGCATTCAAAACATCCATAACAGGTCACTATTTTAATCCTCATTTTGCATATGTGACGTCCAAGATGTAAAAAAATAAAAAATTGAACTGAAATCTTTCTGATTTCAGTCTCTGCTCTCTGTACCAGGCCTGACTTTCTAATCCATCCATCCATCAATCAATGTTAACATAAAATAGGTTCAAATTTTAATGCAAGTGCCTGTGGAGAAAAACCCATGAATAAAGAATTAGTAGTGTTATGTTCCTTTGTATATGGACACCAACATTATTCATCTTGTCTTAGTTCCCATGTCATCAAGGCATAAGAGGGTTTTTCTTATAACCTGTAGATGCTCAAATTACTAGATACAAAAAAAGAACACTAATCCTGTTTGTAAGCTAAAGTTAGAGAGATAGAAGGGGAAACATAAGGGAAAACAATACAATCTTTGTCCCCTTGGATCTCAAAGTCTGTTGAAAATAGACGCAAATAGCTCTATGCAATACTTGATACACACAGTGTGATGATATGAGGAAATGAAGTTCAGTGATTGCTCTGGGAACTTGGGACGAGGCTTCATTTGTGATAGGCCTTGTTAAGTGATTATACATGTATGCTGACTGAGATTACAAAAGTGAGCACTTACGGTGAGAGGAACAGCGTGAGCCTGGATGTGTAAGAATGAGAATATCCAAAGATCACATCTACCAAGAGCATAGAGAGAATCCTGCAAGAGCAAGACTGCAGGAGGCTTGAGGAGGAATGGAAAAAAAATCTTAGAAAATCACTCTAGGACAAAATAAAGAGGACCCTTCCTTGCCAGGCTAAGAAGCCTGCACTTTCTTCTTTAGATAATAGCAAGTCATCTATGAGCCTCAATATGATGTGATTGGATCTGTGAATGAGGATAATAACTCTAATAGCAAAATGGAGCAGGATAGGAAAGTAACATTTTGACAACAGAGTCTGGTGTGGGAACTGCTTTAGTGACAGGGATGGTGAGTAACTGAGATAAGAATGCGACAGTGGATTACAGAGATAAAGGTGTGGGTACAGCCAGCTCTGGTTGGTAGCATTTCAAAAACACCTCACTTTTTTTGCAATTTCCTCTAGTTTCCTAACAATAATAATGGCTTTACTTTTACTAGATGTAAGCTCTAAATTTCCTGGTAATTGCCCACTTTGATTGTTAAGCATAGTTCTCTGTCACCAGGGAAGAGCTGGAGCATAGAGGAAAATGTTTCAGTATTTTCTTCTCCTTGGGAAAAAAAATATTGTATTAATATTAATTTTTCTATTTTTATTTTTTCAGCAGAAGGTCATACATATGCTATTTCAGAGTTCACAGCTAGCCCCTCACTACTCGAATTGTGGGTGTTGTTGCCAGACTGCAGAGATGCACAGAATGACTCGAGTAGCAAGGAGATTATTAATGCACCCACACACACTGTTATCTCGGGGAACTCTTAATCAATGCAGGGTGAGAGCTAGTTAGAGCGACTGAGGTTAGGGCACACGGCTGTTCAGTGGAAAGTGAGGAATTAAAACGTGATTATTATTCAAATTGGGATATAAATTGAAAGGCACATTCCAGGAAAGAAGAGGGGGATGATAATAGAAATATTTACTTTCTGAATCACTTGCTATATTGTGTCTTGTCCTTGAAGTGCCAAAGACATTATAATAAGCTTTGATAAGAGGGAATGGGTTGGGGGATTTATACTCCATCTCTATTTTGCTTTTGCAGATATGTTAAAATAGAAATTCTTAAATTCTGGGAATGTCTAGTAAGTGTATCTAGACATATAGATTAAGCTCCCTTACAGAAAAATGCACTAAAATAAAAAATCTATGTATGAGCCAAAAAGTAATCTGCAAATGATAGTTAATGGTGCAGTGATTATAAAGAAAATAGGTGATGATCCAAAATTCTAGTTATGAAACTTAGAATTTAGATTGCAATTTTGGACATAATGCAATTTGGGGGCATTATGATATTGTATATACCTAAATTTTAAAAAATTCTTAATATATGAAAGCATGATATTTATTTAAAAATTTATTTGATTGCAAACTTGAATATATTTTACTTATAAGTATATGCTTGCTCTGACTTCTTGATGATATTGCTTATGTAAAAACACACACACATTGATTTAAATGTATATGCATCCTAGTTATGAACCATTTTACTTTATTTCTTGGGTTCCTCCATTTTGTGTGTGTGTGTTTCCTACCTTGTGTTTTCATTCCATGTTTTTACCATATAGTTTGATTGTTGTCGTCGTTTTCTCCTCACAATCCAGTTAGTTTCTGGACAGTTTTTTTTCACTACTGAGAATTCAACTGTCACTAGTGTGTGGCCTCAATGTTCAATAACTTACTAAAAGCAATTAATAGAGAGGATAACATATCATGGAAATTCAAATAAACCTTGGAGAATTTTTTTTATTTATTTTATTTTTGTGTGTGTGGCTAATATATTTATTTTTATAATATTCATTGCAAATTGATTTTTTAATTGTTTTATTGCTTAAAGTATTACAAAGAGTATTACATATGTCTCCTTTTTTCCCCGCCCTTGACAATCTCCTGGCCTCCCCTACCCCCCAGTGTCTTATGTCCATTGGTTATGCTTATATGCATGCATACAAGTCCTTCGGTTGATCTCTTATCTCGCCCCCCCTCCTGCCCCCCAACCCTCCCCGGCCTTCCCGCTGTAGTTTGACAGTCTGTTTGAGGTTGCTCTGCCTCTGTATCTATTTTTGTTCATAAGTTTATAATGGTCTTTATTATCCATAAATGAGTGAGATCGTGTGGTATTTTTCCTTCATTGACTAGCTTATTTCACTTAGCATAATGCTCTCCAGTTCCATCCATGCTGTTGCAAATGGTAAGAATTCCTTCTTTTTTACAGCAGCATAGTATTCCATCGTGTAGATGTACCACAGTTTTCTAATCCATTCATCTACTGATGGGCACTTAGGCTGTTTCCAGATATTAGCTATGGTGAATTGTGCTGCTATGAACATAGGGGTGCATATATCCTTTCTGATTGGTGTTTCTGTTTTCTTGGGATATATTCCTAGAAGTGGGATCACGGGGTCAAATGGGAGTTCCATTTTTAGTTTTTTGAGGAAACTCCATAAAGTACTCTGTTCCCCTTTGTGATCATAAATACAAATGCAAGTATTGGTATGAAATTTGCATGGCAGTAAATGATGCAGGGTGAACTTTATGAAATGACCTAAAATATGATTATATAAACATTTTTCAGGTTATCACTCAAAAACTCACAAAATATGGAAAATTTTTATAAATTATTAACTTTCTTAAGACACATCGATTGAACCACTAAGTTTACTGTTTTTGAAAATGCTAAAGTAGGCTGGGTAGGTTGGTAGCAGGAGGCTAGTAATATGTTACCTCTTTAATATTCATATTTTTCTTTAAAACACTTATGAAGTAAGATAATAATTTGATAGATAATAAAATACAAAATCCGATACTTAACTGAAGTTTTAATTTAGGAATCAAATTACTAAGTGCCAAAACCCATGATTTTTCCTAAATGTTTGTAATTCTGCAATAGACAAAATGAACTGTATTTTTATTTATGTTTTATTTTTTGTTAATTCTTACCTGAGGCATTTTTTCTATTGATTTTTAGAGAGAGTGGAATGGAGGGGAAAGGAAGGGAAAAAAGAGAGAGAGAGAGAGAAATATCCATGTAAGAGAGAAACATCGTTTGGTTTTCTCCCACAGGCTCTCCTACTGGGGCTGGGGATCGAACCTGCAACCCAGGTATGTGCTCTTTTTTTTTTTTTTTTTTTTAATAATAATTTTTATTTCTTAAAGTATTACAAATAGTATTACATATGTCTCCTTTTTTCCCCCCCTTGACATTCCCCCGACCCCTACCCCCC
>NW_005872852.1:27349-29533 GCF_000147115.1 Myotis lucifugus | reverse complement strand
TCTAAACTAGCGCTAGGTAGGGCCTGGTCGGCGGTACCAGTCGCCTAGTAACACGTTACCTCTCTAATATTCCTTTATTCCTTAAAGCGCTTATGAGGTAAGATAATAGTTTGATCAGATAATAAAAACCCCAAACTCCGCTGCATATCTGAAGTTGGAACTTAGGGAATCAAATTTCCTAAGTGCCAAGACTCACGATTTATTCCTAAATGTTTGCGATTCTGCGATAGACAAAATGACCTGTATTTTTATATATGTTTTATTATTTCTTAATTCTGGCCCTGAGGCATTTTTTCTTTTGATTTTTAGAGAGAGTGGAAGGGAGGGGAAAGGAAGGAAAAAGAGAGAGAGAGAGAGAGAGAGAGAGAGAGATATCCATGTAAGAGAAACATCGTTTGATTTTCTCCCACAGGCTCTCCTACTGGGCTGGGGATCGAACCTGCAACCCAGGTATGTGCTCTTGATGGGAATCAAACCTGTAACCTTTTGGTGCATGGGCCAATGCTCTAACCACTAAGCAACACCAGCCAGGGCCAGAATGGACTCTATTTTTAAGTTAGCTTTAATACGTGAAAGACCTCTAAATAATTAATTAAAATATTTTGCATACGACATTATTGCACTCAATAACAAAAGATGAACTTATTGATAAATACAAGTTTTTAGAATGCCCAGGAGAAATATGAGTTCAGTTGTACTTTTTAAACCTATTCTATCAATGTCTCAGGGCAGGACAATAAGAATTCATCTTCCAAATGTACACCAGAGCACATCCACCTCCAGCACAAGGTGAGCTTCCTTTGAGTTAATGTGATGTAGTTGATAAAAGGGCTAATGTGAGCTCATAGTGCTTTGTAAATAGAGCATATTCCCATTCTGACCATACAATGCCTCTTTGACATGTTCTCTTCATTCACTCTATTAGAGTTTGGAGCTACAAGAAGAGCATTCTCACAGAGTCTACTGGAAAAAACAGTGTCTTAAATATGTGGAGTCAGTATAACGGCAACATCGTACAGGGTGGGGCAAATAGTAAGTTTACAGGGTTTATTCTTATATTCTTATTTATTAATTAGTGTATTATTTTCCCATACAAACAATTGTAAACCTACTTTTGCCCCACCCAGATGTTGATAAGATAGAGGTATCTTTTAGAACTCAGATCAAGAGTCCAGTTTGAATATTAGAACAGATCTCCTGAGAGAGATGATCTTTGGTCTGGAGCATAAGACATGGCACAGAGTTAGTCAAAGGACTAAAGTAAGCTGGGGTTTCGAGTCAGAGTAAATATCATGAGCAAAGGAATGGACTTGTGATACAGCCTGAGGAAACTATATAGCACAGGAAAGTACAAAACTGAAGGTAGGAAAAGTTGGGAAATGACACTTGTCAATATGTTTTAAGATATATGTGTAGATATGTTCCCCATCTTTGGCGATTGCCCAAATTGCCCTTGCAAAAAGGTTATTTTTCAGAAGCCCTTTTTAAAATACCCCACTGGCCTTTATCTCCCCAGAATTACCTAGAAACAGCTGAATAAATCAGGGGACAAATGACACTAGGAAAACCCTCCATTGGAATTTCATTGACCAATTCTCCAGGAGTCTCATGAACATAGCTGTGAGTCATGACTGAAAATTCTACAGTTGAAAGGTGGTAAGTAGTATTGACTTCTAGTTAATGAATAAAAATGGCTCAAATGGCAAGTAACTGTTGTCCTTCTCAAGGTTGGTTCAGTGTACATCTTCCAGGGCCCAGTGTGGAAACTATGCTGTGGTGTAAGCCTCAGGTATAGGTGTAAGGTCACTTAAAGAGAGACCCAGCCAAAGAAACCTACCTGAGGTGATGTTGGAGCCCCCAAAAAAAGATGATGAAGAGTGAATGCCCAGAGTCTATAGGAGAAAGCATAGCTGGTAGCTGATAGTCTATACCAGTTGTCAGAAAGTTGTTATAAATGAATCTCTGAGGAGTTAACAAAAGCATCCTATATAATAAAAAGCCTAGGTGGGAGCAATGCCCCTCGCGTGACATCCTTCACAAGATGGCCCCCACAAGGATAGCCACCACAAGAATGGCAGCTCCAGATGGCTGGCAGGGAAAGGGCAATTTGTGGGCCATTCAGGTCAGCAGGGGAGGCCAGTTGGGGGGTGAACAGGCCCAGCAGGAGAGAGGGCAGTTTGTAGG
>NW_005872852.1:23997-27249 GCF_000147115.1 Myotis lucifugus | reverse complement strand
CCCTACCACACCGGGCCGTTTCGACCTGACCTGGGGTCGTCCCTACCACACCGGGACCGTTTCAACCTCACCGGGGCCATCCCGACCTCACCGGGGCCATCCCAGCCTTACCGGGGAAACAGGAAGTTTGGCCCTCTGTCCCCTGCCGGCGGCTCCCCACCAGACAAAATCTCCAGGCGTTCCTGGTGGTTGAACATCCAGCACTCCTGCCCTCCACCAAGTGCGCAGACTGCCTGTCTGCTGTCCCCCAGCGCCCCACAAGAGACTGGGACCAGTGGGCATGTTTGTGTGCTTGCTGGTACAGCAGTTCCACAGTGCCGGCCGAGTCAGGCCCAGCCCTGGCCGGCCCCGGACCCGACTCTGCCCCCTGATTGCGTCCCTCCCAGATGCAAGGAGCTGAAATCTGCAGCCTGCTGGGATGGGCTCTGTACTTGGTGCCTCTGCACATCCTACTCAGTCTCAATGCGCTTCTTTCTATGCGAGGAGTTGAAATCTGCAGTTTGTTGGGTTGGGCTCTGTACTTGGTGTCACATCCTACTCAGTCTCAATGTTCTTTCTCTCCTTCCAGTTGTAGTGCTTCCACTGGGCCAACTTTCCCATGGTTCTGTATGATAGGTGTTTGTCTGATATTTGGTAGTTTCGATGTTGTTGTGTGAGGTAGCACGCACAGGTCTCTTCCTTATGCCGCCATCCTGGTTCTCCTGGGTCTGCTTCTTGAGTGTGTCTCCCATGGCTGTGAGCAGTTGAAGTCTGCAATTTGTTGGGATAGGCTGCAAAAGCGCAGGTGGGTCTTTTTGTGCACCTGGCACAGCTTGGATGGGGATGTAAATTGATTAGGGCTGAGACTCATGGAGTCGCCATAGTGGAGCAAATAGCACTGGCTGAGTCTCCGCGGCCCCTTGAATCTCTGCCAGGGCTTTGTGTCCCCCAGTGCCGGCGAGCAGCTGTGCAACAGAGTCTCCCTCGCTTTCTGATGGCTGCAAGGCCGTGCTGCCTCTCCCCGTAGGGTCTGGTGCCTCATGATCCCGCCTGAACCAACTCAGTGGATTTGAAAATTTGCAGAAGCAAAGGTGTTTCTACTTGTGAGTCTGGCCCAGCCCAGATGGGAATGTAAATTGCGTAGGGCGGGGTCACAGGGAGTCGCCGTGTGGAGACTCAGCGGCCCCTTGCCTATCCAGGACTCCAGGACTTTGCGTCCCCCAGTGCCGGCGAGCAGCCGAGCGCCAGAGCCTCCCTCGCTTTCTGACCCGCTGGAAGGCCGTGCCGTCTCTCGCCTTGGGGCCTGGGGCCTCAGAGACCCGCCCGAACCAGCTCAGTGGATTTGAGAGTTTGTAAAAGCACAGTCATTCCCTCTTTGTGCCTCTGGCACAGCCCTGAGGGTAGGGCGGGGTCACAGGGAGTCGCCAGCGTGGAGGAAATAGCGATGGCGGCGTCTCCGCCCCCCTCGCCTCCCCGGGACACCAGGACTTCTTGTCCCTCAGTGCCGGCGAGCAGCCGCGCGTCAGAGCTTCCCTCGCTCTCCGACCACTGCAAGGCCGTGGCCGCCTCTCCCTGTGGGATCTGGGGCCTCAGAGACCCGCCCCGAGCAAGCCCAGAGGATTCGAGGGTTCGTAAAAAACCGAGAATCCATTTGCAGCCCGCGTGGCGTGTGACTGCGTACCTCTGGTTTTGGTGCCTCCGTAGCTCCCACTCAGTCTCACTGCGCTTCTTTCTTTTCCTCCAGTTGTAGATCTCCCACTGGGCCAACTTCCCCATGGTTCTGAGTGGCGGTTGTTTACTTCATAGTTGATAGTTTCAGTGATGCTGTGAGAGAGCAGCACACACAGGTCCGCTCCCTACGCCGCCATCTTGGTTCTCCAGGTATGTGCTCTTGACGGGAATCAAACCTGTAACCTTTTCGTGCATGGGCCAATGCTCTAACCACTAAGCAACAGCAGCCAGGGCCAGAATGGACTCTATTTTTAAGTTAGTTTTAATAAGTGAAAGACCTCTAAATAATTAATTAAAATATTTTGCATACGACATCATTGCACTCAATAACAAAAGGTGAACTTATTGATAAATACAAGCTTTTAGAATGCCCAGGAAAAATATGAGTTCAGTTGTACTTTTTAAACCTATTCTATCAATGTCTCAGGGCAGGACAATAAGAATTCATCTTCCAAATGTACTCCAGAGCACATCCACCTCCAGCACAAGGTGAGCTTCCTTTGAGTTAATGTGATGTGGTTGATAAAAGGGCTAATGTGAGCTCATAGTGCTTTGTAAATAGAGCATATTCCCATTCTGACCATACAATGCCTCTTTTACATGTTCTCTTCATTCACTCTATTAGAGTTTGGAGCTACAAGAAGAGCATTCTCACAGAGTCTACTGGAAAAAACAGTGTCTTAAATATGTGGAGTCAGTATAACGGCAGCATCGTACAGGGTGGGGCAAATAGTAAGTTTACAGGGTTTATTCTTGTATTATTATTTATTAATTAGCGTATTATTTTCCCATACAAACAATTGTAAACCTACTTTTGCCCCACCCACATGTTGATAAGACAGAGGTATCTTTTAGAACTCAGATCAAGAGTCCAGTTTGAATATTTGAACAGATCTCCTGAGAGAGATATCTTTGGTCTGGAGCATAAGACATGGCACAGAGTTAGTCAAAGGACTAAAGTAAGCTGGGGTTTTGAGTCAGAGTAAATATCATGAGCAAAGGAATGGACTTGTGATACAGCCTGAGGAAACTATATAGCACAGGAAAGTACAAAACTGAAGGTAGGAAAAGTTGGGAAATGACACTTGTCAATATGTTTTAAGATATATGTGTAGATATGTTCCCCATCTTTGGCGATTGCCCAAATTGCCCTTGCAAAAAGGTTATTTTTCAGAAGCCCTTTTTAAAATACCCCACTGGCCTTTATCTCCCCAGAATTACCTAGAAACAGCTGAATAAATCAGGGGACAAATGACACTAGGAAAACCCTCCATTGGAATTTCATTGACCAATTCTCCAGGAGTCTCATGAACATAGCTGTGAGTCATTGACTGAAAATTTCTACAGTTGAAAGGTGGTAAGTAGTATTGGACTTCTTAGTTAATGAAATAAAAAATGGGCTCAAATGGCAAAGTAACTGTTTGTCCTTCTCAAAGGTTGGTTCAGTGTACATTCTTTCCAGGGCCCAAGTGTGGGAAACCTATGCTGTGGTGGTAAGCCCTCAAGGTATAGGTGTAAAGGCCACTTTAAAGAGAAGACCCA
>NW_005872852.1:20732-22792 GCF_000147115.1 Myotis lucifugus | reverse complement strand
GGGGGCAATCGGGGTGGCAGGGGGAGCAGTTAGGCATCAATCTGGTCACAGGAGAGTGGTTAGGGAATGATCAGGCTGTCAGGCAGAAGTGGTTAGGGCAATCAGGCAGGCAGGCAGGCGATCGGTTAGGAGCCAGCAGTCCTGGATTGTGAGAGGGATGTCCCCCAAGGGGTCCCAGATTGGAGAGGGTGCAGGCCGGACTGAGGGACACACACCCCTGTGCATGAATTTCGTGCACCGGGCCTCTAGTACAAGAGATACATAATCATCTCTAAACACCTATGACAGTCAAAGAGAAGCAATGAGACATGATATCTACGTCAGCTGAGTAAGACTATCTCTGTCCCTTATCTCTTCCCTCTTCCTGATTTCAGCCCTGGAGGATCAGATAACCTAACTACAGTCAAGGACTACAAGGAAGGGGCTAAGAAAGACAAGCACACCAAGTAAAGAAAGAAGGCACACAACTCATGTACTCCCATTATGGTCTCCAGGCCCAAGTTGGATAAAAAGAGAAATTCTAAGTTTTGGCTTTTATTCAGGACTGAACTTTTTAGTTACTGAAATAAAACTATTCTGGGGAAGAAAAGTTAACAGATATTTTTTTCTACCGTGAGCAAATAAGCAATAGATTCTGTACAAAATTTTTTGTAGGTCATTTTGGGTCAGGTTCCCTAGATGCAGAGTCCAAGATATTATCTTGTCTAAGTAATTCTTGGGGATGAGGGCTCTCAGTAGAAAGTGAATGGAGGAAACAGGATAAGGGAGAGAAGAAAATTAAACAAGAGAGCAATCTCAGCTGGAGACTAATTTCAATTTTCAATCGGTCTAGCCCAGTGGTTCTCAACCTTGCCTGCACATTAGAATCACCTGGGAATCTTTTTAAAATCCTGATTTCTGGGCCTCAATCAGGATTTTAAAAAGATTCCCAGGTGATTCTAATCTGCAGCCACAGTTGAGAACCACTGGTTTAGCCTCACCTTCACTTATAGGCTGTGGCCTGTCAAAGGAAGGTGACAGGTTAGGAGATCTGGGTGGGGCACTGAAAGAACTCACCACACACGAATAGGGATGAGGAAGAAACCATCTCACAGATAGATTTGAATAGGGCACAATCAAAGCTGTATTCTAATTGCATCCAACCAGCCCCATTTATGCAACAACCATTTCAGTTATAGAAACTCAGCCTTCTTAATTAAGCTAATAAAGCTAATGTTTTAGGTTTCAATTCTTTAAAACCAAAGAACATTTCCTGGAAAAAAATTGGGGAGTTACATAACCATTGTCCTATTTTCAGCAGCTATGACTGGGGAAGGACAGAGACGATATTCTATAAATATTGATGCAATAAGTAAATAGATGATTATAGCATTTCATTGGTGAAAATCACTTCCTATTATCAATCTCAATGTTTCTGTAGTCATGATAATGAGCTTGATATCTCTGTAAATGGGGCTTACTCAGAATTAAATATCTGTAGGCAGGTGGGTAGAACAGGAACAATAATAAACAGGAGTTTAAGTAAAATATGAAAAAAAGTAATTCAAGGAAGAGTTAACCCGAGATTCATTTATTTGCCTTTATGAATTTTAGATTGTAATAAAAAATCTGTAAACAATAGAAGCAGCAAATTATTTAAAAGGCTATGATGCCATATATTTTGGCCTAGAAAGCTAGGGCGTATTTTATTTTTCTCCTCCATTTTCAAGTTACTATGAACCTTGAATTAATAGCATTTGGTAACCCATATTCGTTAAAAGACAGTGGATAAGACCAATGTCTCAGAAGAGTCACTCAGAAGGCCATACCCTGGCTTAAATTTCAAAACAGGTGGCATTTGCTATTCTCCTTTGTCTTAAAAAGTATTATCCACTAAGGGACTCAAATTAAGCCCTGGTCTCACCTGATAGAAACCACCATGGTGTCTAGTGACCCAAAGGCAGCCTGTTTTTTATTTCACCACGAGGAGGCAGGCTACTCACACTGTTAAGCTACAATAATCTTGTGAAGAGAGAATTGAGAGTGATAAGAGACCCAGTCTTTCTTTTCCCAGTGGCTAA
>NW_005872852.1:17862-19752 GCF_000147115.1 Myotis lucifugus | reverse complement strand
TTCATAGAAAGCCAAGGAAGGGTGTTTATTCTTACCCTTTTACTTACTTGATACAAATAAAGCAGTTTGAGAAAAGGCCTACAAAAGTACACACACAGACACACACACACACACACACACTACTTTTTTGGTGATACAACAAGGTGCCATCAAGGCCTTTGTGTGGACTTGGCCTGAGGCTGTGGAGTGGCCTTCCCTGGTCTCCTCGCTCACTGACTACTTCTCTGTCCCCATCCCTCCTGCAGTACAAGTACAAAGAACATTTGATTTAATAAATGCTATTGTTTTCAGTGGTAAAGTACTTTCAAAGTCCAGGGAAAAACATCTTATCTAATAATAGACAAACATGGTAATTAACCATACCTCTGACACACTTCCCATTAGCTAATCAGGGCGATATGCAAATTAACTGCCAACCAAGATGGCGGCCGGAAGCCAGGCAGCTGAAGCGAACAGGAGACTTGCTTGCTCCAGTGATGGAGGAAGCCAAGGTTCCCCACCTGCCACTGCTGGGCTCTGAGCTGCACTCTAAGAAACAATGTTGCAATTATAGAAGCTAAACAAACCCCAGAAACCTGCTTTCAGCCAGCCGGGCCTCAGAGCTGGAGCTGCAACAGTGTTTCAATTATAGAAGCCAAACAAACCCAGATACCTGCTTTCAGCAGTCGAGGTCTCAGAGCTGGAGCTGAGCCTCAGAGCTAAAGCCGGCTCTCAGTTCCAGTGACAGCCATAGAAGGTAAATAAATCCCAGAATAAAAAAAAAAAAAAGAAAAAAAGGAGAGATTGGGAGCTTCAGTCCCCCGCCAGCCTGAAAATGGCCCTCAGCCCCTCACCCAGACTGGCCAGGCACCCCAGTGGGGACCCCCATCCTGAAGGGGGTGTGACCAGCTGCAAACAGCATCAGCCCCTCACCCAGGCTGACCAGGCACCCAAGCGGGACCCCCACCCTGATCCAGGACACCATTCAGGGCAAACCAGCCGGCCCCCACCAGTGCACCAGGCCTCTATCCTATATAGTAAAAGGGTAATATGCAAACTGACCCTAACAGCAGAAAGACTGGGAATGACTGGTCACCATGACACACACTGACCATCAGAAGGCAGACGCTCAATGCAGGAGCTGCCCTCTGGTGGTTGGGCGCTCTCACATGGGAGGAGCTCTGCTCAGCCACAAGCCAGGCTGACGGCTGCCAATACAGCAGTGGTGGTGGGAGCCTCTCCTGCCTCCTCAGCAGTGCTAAGGATGTCCGCCTGCAGTTTAGGCCTGCTCCCCGCTGGCAAGTAGACATCCCCTGAGGGCTGCCGGGCTGCCAGAGGGATGTCTGATTGCCATCTTAGGCCCAAACCCCCGGGGAGCGGGCCTAAGCCAGCAGGTGGTCATCCCCTGAGGGGTCCCAGACTGCGAGAGGGCACAGGCCGGGCTAAGGGACCCCCCCCTCCCCTCTGAGTGCACAAATTTTTGTGCACCGGGGCTCTAGTCTTACCTAATATTAGGCAAACATGTAAATTAACCATCCCTCCGCTATGCTCACCAGCCAATCAAGAGAGTATGCAAATTAACCCAACAAAGATGGCGGTTAATTTGCATATGTAGGGGCGAAGCAGCGGAGAGAAGACTGAAGGCTCCGTCCGGAGCTGTGAAGACTGAAGGCTCTGTCGAGAGCTGCGAAGACTGAAGGCTCCGGCTGGAGCAAAGGCCTGGGTCCCAGGTGCCAGAGGAAAACCGGTGCCGGCAACCAGGGGAAGGGAAGGCCTATTGTGCGAATCTCTTCATGCAACAGGCCTCTAGTACATACCATAATCTGTGAAAGTCACTGTTCCTTGAATTGCTTCCCATGAAAAGTCATGGACACTACACTATACATAATAGTCTCATTCCAGGATTTGTTC
>NW_005872852.1:13071-17062 GCF_000147115.1 Myotis lucifugus | reverse complement strand
ATTTCAAAAAAGAAATGATTGAGGTAGTGACGACCTATGAATCAGGAGGTCATGGTTTGATTCCTGGTCAGGGCACATGCCGGGTTAAGGGCTCCATCCTCATTGTGGGGTGTACAGGAATCAGCCAATCAATGATTCTTTGATCATTGATGTTTCTATTTCTCTGTCCCCCTCTCTTCCTCTCTAAAAGAAATAAAAACATATTTTTAAAAAAGGATTGAGGTAAAATTTCTTATCAGTTTCATGATATGAAAAATAATAAAGAGCAGGCTAGCATTGATGTAAACAATAAGTGTATGTAAGAAGTTTCTGTCCATAAATACATGGAAGAACAAAAGAAATCAGAGTTAGAAACATTCCATAATGAGGTGACTGAACTTAGGAAAATTAGAAATAAAGTAAAATTATTTAAGAAATAAACACTACACCAGAATGATCACAAGAATCACTAAACATACAGATAATACCTTTAGGGAATATAAGATAAAAAGAAGAAAACATTTAAAATCATAAAGAAGTAAAGATAAAATATTTTGGAAAAAAGAACATAGGCAAATACTCTCCAACATTTGGATAATGAAATGCCTTAAGAAGACAATGGAAGCACAGGGTAGAATGAATACTAGAAATATAATCTAAAAAGAGTTTACTGGAAAAAAAAAAGAAACTACATATTGAAGAAGAACTCTAAATTCCAAAAAGGGTCATGCTAGGATGATCACTACTAAGATTTGTTCTGCTAATATCACTGATTTTTTTTTCAAAAGGGAAATTCTTTCTTTTGCTAATAATAGAAAAAGAATTAAATAATGGATAAAATGCAGATTATCATCAGATTTTTTAAAAAATATGCTTTATTGATTTTCCACATAGAGGAAGGGAGAGGGATAGAGAGTTAGAAACATCGATCAGCTGCCTCCTGCACACCTCCCCACGTGCCTGCAACCAAGGTACATGTCCTTGACCAGAATTGAACCCGGGACCCTTCAGTCCACAGGCCGACACTCTAAACACTGAGCCAAAACAGTTAGGGCGGACTTTTTGACAGCAGTGCTTTATGCAAGAAAAAAATGAAGTAATGTATTTGAGTTATTAAAGGAAAGAAAATTACATGAATATTTTATTTCGATCAAATCTGGTTTTGAAGCATAAAGGATATAAACTTTTAATACGTAAGGATTAAGTGAATTATATTCATATTCCTGAAACTGTAATAAAGAACAAGCATTAGACAACCAATATATCTAAAGAGACATTGATATATAAGGTCTGGGCATGGTGGTGAACATTCAATATATATCTTACAAAACTAAGACTAAATAAGGGTTTGAAATGAGAAGCAATATTATGTAATGGCCATATTCTCTGATAAACTATAAACATGGCAGAGAAAGAGGAAGTCATATGCAAACACATGCACATACACACACATACACACATACACACACTTGTTTCAATTACTGTATTGGGATGACAATAGCACTATTGTTGTGGGTGTGTTTTTTTTGTGCTGCTGCACACAAAATGTGCAATAAAGAAAAAGGATAATTATAGGATATTCTACCATGCCTTGTGTCCTTGAAAAGCAGGTTCTTGATATGAAATAAAAGAATAATGACAAATTCTGAATTAGAATTGAAAGTATCAATATAAATATATGACATATTTCACCTTCAAACGTTTCTTAGTTTTTTCTATTGAAAAGTACTAGAAATAATGGTCACCCTAATCAATAGCAGAGAGTATTGACCATTACTAGCAGCTTGATAGTGGTTTTAAAATGAAACTAAACTAAATGAAACTAAACTAAACAAACAAAAAAACAAGTGCTCCAAATTTAAATGGCTGATTCTAGATTTGATGGGGAAAATGTCAACAATGTGCCTGGAAAAACTGTCATACAGGATAGCAAAGAACCTCTCAAAGACTATAGGTCATGTCAAAATAATTTAAAAGCGAATTTGAAGAGATTTCCACTGGCCAAATATGGGGGAATTTGAACTTTAATAAGAATAAACATTACAATGGATTGCAACCCATAAAATATGTTTAAGTCCAGAATTTATAATGATATTATTAAAAAATGGTTGCCTTCAGAAGTCAATATGATAAGGAGTACAAATAACATTTAATTTAATAAATGCTATTTATTAAATTTGTTTTACCAATTTTCAAAAATTGGTAAAACAAGTTAAGAAATCAAGCATTTCTTCTGTCTTTTCAATAAGAATTGTGCCACTGGGTAAACAAATAATAAATGGAGGGAAGTAATTCTTTATTAAGGAGGTCAAACTCAAAATTTTAAAAATGGAAAAAAATAACAAAATGAAAGTATTACCATTTTACAACCTTTGTGATTAACTAATGTAGGTGATGAGCGTGAATAGCTGTGTATTCAGTACAGTATATTCTTCTCAATAAAAGAACACACTATGGGCATGGTCTTGCCAAAGGGCTCAAACCTGAATCTGATCGAAACTCTGGATTCCAATCTGCAGAAAAGACAAAGGACCAAAATTTAGGCTGATCAGCTCCATAAGCATTGGCATTTGGCAAAATACAGATTGTGAGAAATGCTACAGATCAAATGTCCTGGGTTCTACATAGATAAATTGTGAGCAACATACAGGATAGAGGAAAAACCTGTAACTTCAAGAAGACTAGAAAACCTATCAAACTTCAAATGCGGGCAAGAACAAACACTACAGTGTCTAGGGATAGTATCAAATACAGACATTTTAAATAATAACTATGTAAGGAGACACAGAAAATGAATCCATAAAAGTTAGGAAAGTAATTTATTTGGGGGAGGAAGATTGGAATTATAATTGGAGACAGTTGAGGGGCTTTGAGGGTGGCTGGAAATTTTTTGTCAATTTAAGTGTTTGTTTCAAGACTGTTCATCTTTAAATAGATTTTATATATACACTAGAGGCCTGGTGCACAAAAATTTGTGCACTCGGGGGGAGTAGGGGGGGTCCCCCAGCCCGGCCTGTGCCCTCTCGCAGTCTGGGACCCCTCGGGAGATAACGACCTGCTGGCTTAGGCCTGCTCCCGGGTGGCAGAGGGCACGCCCAATCCCTAGGTACAGCCCCTGGTCAGGCTCAGAGCAGGGCCGATTGGGGAGTTGGGGCGCCGCCCCCTGTCACACTCAAGGCAGGGTCGATAGGGAGGTTGCGGCGCCACCCCCTGTCACGCACAGAGCAGGGTCGATCAGGGGGTTGGGGCGCTGCCCCCTGTCATGCACAGAGCAGGGCCCATCAGGGGGGTTGGGGCTCCGTACCCTGTCACACACAGAGCAGGGTTGATCAGGGGGTTGGGGAGCTCCCCCCTGTCACGCACAGAGCAGGGCCGATCAGCGGGTTGAGGAGCTCCCCCCTGTCACGCACAGAGCAGGGCCAATTCAGGGGGTTGAGGAGCTCCCCCCTGTCACTCACAGAATAGGGCTGATAGGGGAGTTGGGGCACTGCCCCCTGTCACACACAGAGCAGGGCCAATCAGGGGGTTGGGGCGCTGCACCCTGTCACACTCAGGGCAGGGCCAATGGGGAGGTTATGGCTCTACCCTGTCACACACAGAGCAAGGCTCGTGGAGGGGGGTTGGGGCGCTGCCCTCTATCACCCACAGAGCAGGGCCGATCAGGGGGTTGGGGTGCCGCCACTGTCACACTCAGGGCAGGGCCGATGGAGAGGTTATGGCTCTACCCTGTCACACACAGAGCAGGGCCCGTGGGGGGGGGGGTTGGGGTGCCACACCCTGTCAAACACAGAGCCGCAGGGCAATCAGGGGATTGGGGAGCGCCCCCCTATCAGGCACAGAGCAGGGCTGATCAGGGGGTTGGGGCGCCTTCCCCTGTCATGAACAGAGCAGGGCGGATAGGGAGGTTGTGGCCCCGCCCCCTGTCACACACAGAGCCGCAGGGCGATCAGGGGGTTTGGGCGCTGCTCCCGCTGTCATGCTGATCCCGGTGCTGGGAGGCATATTACCCTTT
>NW_005872852.1:0-12971 GCF_000147115.1 Myotis lucifugus | reverse complement strand
AGATATGTTATTTTTATAGTATGTCATAATCATAGCTATGGATTTGTTTGGGTGTAGTTTTTTCCCCCCTATATATTTATCCTATATAATAAAAGGCCTAATATGCAAATTGTCCCCTCAAACTGGGAGTTCGACTAGGGAGGTTGACCAGGTGGCAGGGGCTGGCTGGCCAACTGCCCACGTCCTCTCTCCCCCGGGCCGGCTCAGCTCGATCAGCCCCGATCAGGGCAAGGCGGGCTGGCCCGGACCCCCCCAAATTGGTGCCCTGGGCCTTCTAGTTTTTATAATAAAATGACTTTTTTTAAAAGTGTTTATGTTTTTAAGGAGGATTTAAATAAAACTGTGTTTAATATTTTAAGGTTAAAAACTAGGGTGTAATAAAGTAATGAGCCTGATTTTTTTTAAAATATATTTTATTGATTCTTTACAGAGAGGAAGGGAGAGAGATAGAGAGCTAGAAACATCGATGAGAGAGAAACATCGATCAGCTGCCTCCTGCACATCTCCCACTGGGGATGTGCCCGCAACCCAGGTACATGCCCTCGACCGGAATCGAACCTGGGACCTCTCAGTCCGCAGGCTGACGCTCTATCCACTGAGCCAAACCGGTTCTGGCAAGCCTGATTTTTTGTACAGTTCACTTTTTAGATAAACACTATTTCAAAGTCATTCTGCAAAGGTTTGAATAATAGTACTATTGTTTGAATAAAAATATAATATGCCTTGGTAGCTACTTTTTAAGAAAAAAATATCTTTTGTAGATTTCATTGTAATTAAATTACAAATATAATCATTTATTATTGTGGGGATATAAAGTTGGACAAGGATTATAAAATATCACTTATAAATCTCCTTTTCTCAGAACAAAACTACCTGGACATTATCCCAAAACAACATTTGATTTTGTTTTTCTTTCCCTTTCCTCACCTCTTTCTTTGCCATACTTTTCTCCCCTCATCTCTTCTTCTTTCCTACTCCCGAAAAGTACCAGATTAAGCTGTAGGGAATCCACTTGCACAAGCCCCTCCCAAGGCTCTAGTAGGGTTTCTAGAAATGTGTCTAAAAGGACATATTTTTTAAAGTTTGAAAAAGACATTTGGTCAAGATTTGTCTTATTTCTTTTTGCCAAATGTCCTCTCATACCTGGTGGCACTGCCAGATAAACTAAGGTGAGTTGGGTTATTGGGAATATTGCATATTCTCTTCAGTTTCTTACCTGGGGAAGGAATGTATTCCACTATGCTGATGTATCACGGTGAAGTAAAGGGGCAGCGTCCAGATAACTATGTGAAGCCGTCTTATAGCAACAGGTACTGGAAGTATATGGGTCCTAAAACAGGTACATATTCTCAGTAGAGACTTCTGATCTCGGTGCCTAATCACCCTAACAAAAGGGCTACAGTATTCCCAGTAATGCAGAATATACAATTATAAACACAATTTTTTCCTCTTTTTTTGAAGAAAATCTTACAAATTGAATTTTTCCAAATTCTTATATTGATGTTTGTGGTATTAGTCAGCTTTAAACAATATAATTTCTTTTTAAATTCTAAATGAGTAATTGCTTTTCTAGGTAATGTTGTATTCCTAATTTTATATTCTTTCTCTTAAATCAGACCCCCAAATTGTTAGAGATTCAGATCTTTCAAAACAGGCATCTGCCCATCTTCTCACTAGAGATCAGAGGTGATGGGAAGGCATATTAATTTCTGGCCCTTATTTCATACTTCATTGTTAAGGGACCAAAGTTAAAAGGATAAATGAATTTAATTTTGGAATGACCTATGTTAATGAATTTCTTATCTCTCACCCAGCATTCTACAGGCAGAGTATATATTCTGCGCAGGCCAATATTGGGCTAATTTTTGTAATGTAATATTGATTTCAAGATTAGAAAGAATGGCATCTTTGAGCTCCAAGAGGTCATTGCCCAGGGGTCAGGAGTTTCTGTTCTACAAGAAAAAGAGGCAATATCATATCATACAAACCTGATCAACAGTGAGTAGAGGGACTCTGTTTAATAAGTACCCAGTTAAGTCACTACTTTTAGAGGTGTGGTTTTGCTTTTTTTCAGACCTCTTGCTAATCAATTTTTACGACAGCTCTGGGAGGTAAGTGCCATCATGCACATTTTGCTAAGATGAGAAGACAAGTTCAAGGGTGTTATGTCCCTGCTACAAAGTAGTAGCAAAGTCCATATTTGAACCCAGGCCATCCTGAATGCAAAGTTCATGTGTTATTTCAAGCTTGTGTAACTAATTAGCCACATTTAAATGATCTAGTCTCAGTTTCCTTATCTGGATAAATATAACATTTGACTAGAGAAACTTGCAACCCCCCCCCTCCCCCCAGTCTTCAATTCTGTGAAACCAAGTCAAGCAAATTTATCATCTCCCTTGTTAGCGCATCCCCATGTCATATAACTTAGGAAATTTGTCTCAATTTCCTTGTGCCTCCTCTAAATTTGGTAATAATTAAAATCCATCTCCTCTGGATCTGTCCTTTGCAGAGCTGTAAAATAACTAGTTAGTCAAAATCTTGCATAATAACTTTCTGTTATGATGAGAGAAGCAAAAGCAGGTAGGGAGGGATGAAGGAAGCCCTTGAAGTGAATGTCTACTAAGAAACCTGGACATGCTGGGGCTTCATCTCATCCCAAATATTTAAATGAGTCTCAACCCCGGCAAGCAATAGAAGAAGAAAATAATGTTTTGTTTGTTTTTTTGTCTTTTGAGTGTTATAAGAAACATAAATGTCTAAATGACATCTAGAGAGATTTAAGTAATATGTAAGTAATAACTTTCTGATTAGTACATTTAAAAGGCATGCAAAAAGAGACTGCGCGTTTCCTTCCCCAGCTACCTGTGAAAAATCAGAAAATGTTTTTGCCAATCTGGAAACAGGAGTGTGGGGGGTCGAGGGACTCTGATTCTGTGATGTCTTAGTGGCCATGACAGGACTTCAGGCTGCAGCTTCACCTCCACTGTTGTAGATATGGCATCCATTTCTGACTCTGTCTCTTCCGCCTTATGGTGGGCTCAGCAATTGCTCTCGCTGCAGTTCCTTTGTTAGAGATTTGCCCCCTTGACACATCCAAATGAAGAAGTTGCAGCGCGAAAAGAAGATTGGTGACAGAGCCCGCAATGTCATTCCCTGTAGTAGGTCCTGAAATCATATCTACATGTCATCTGGCTAATCAGAGGTCCATGGTGAGATCTGTCAGAGATTCTGTTTTAAAAAAGAAATTCAGCCAAGGTTGACAGGAGAATTGGAATGTTTTCCCCTGGTCCTGTGGCAGCTACCAGCACTGTCTATTATTATGCTAGTGCAAGCCTGAGGCTGTGGCAAAAGCATTACCTCAGGGTGGCCTCCTAAGGACATCAGCACAGGTGAGAGGAGTCCCCTTCCCCTTCCGCAACAACAGAAAACAAAGAGGAACCAAACACCAACAGCAAAAAAACAGATACTCGGTAAAAACAGAATAGTGTTAGCTGGTTTATAAGACAATATAATGCAATTCAGGAATTACACAATTAGTGAGACCATTAGTGTGAAATGGGGTAACACCATCTTTTCAAAAGGTTGGAGAGTCATACATGTAACCAAACCAATAAAGTCCCCCAGTAGAAAATGCCTTTTGTGACTTATGGAATTTGCAAAAATATGGAAATGAAAAGATTTATAGTTACAGGCACACCTTGGAGATTTTCAGGGTTCAGGTCCAGACCACCACAATAAAGCAAGTATCTCAAAAAGGCGAATCGTAATCTTTTTGCCTACCTTCAATTTGTAAAAAACGCAACATCTGTGAAGCACAGTAAAGGGAAACTCAATAAAACGAGGTGTGCCTTTACAATTCTTGGCTCTGAAAAAGCAACTCAGTTCTTTGGAAGCTCTTGTCTTTTCCTCTTAGTAAAGTTCAAAGTGCACTGGTCTTGGAGTCATACGTCACTAGATATGGGATGTAGACATTTATTAAACTTTTTGCAAAGTCAGTCCATGACTCTGAATAAATCCTTCTTTATTTTCTGATGCCAAGAAAAATTTTGTCTACTTAGCATGATAGGAATCAATGTAGTCTACTTTTCAATGTATTCTATTTTAAGCTCAACAAAAAGTTCATTCATTATCTTGGCTGTCATTCGCAAAGTGAAATTTGAACTTGGGTCCTCAATTATAAAAGGAGAGTAAGGCATATTAAAAATATTAGCCTAGTGTTGCCTGTTCCGTTGGATACCAGCCATCCTCATCTGCCACTCCAGATGGACCTTCTGCTTTAGAGAAGCACATGGACGGGGAGAAATAACGGAGTGGACTGGCAGGACAGTGAATGCAGCAGCGACTCAATCAACACACATTCAGGAGCAGTTATTTTAACAAAACCGGTTGAATTTGAAAAGGTTGGGAAGCATGCCTGTCATTTTGGATTGGGCTAAAAAGAAATAGGGAGAAAAACAGTGACAATTCCTCAAACATATGCCCTCCCATGGACATCCCAGGATCTCACCTCACATTGGGGAGCAACACTTGACCCAAGAATTATTATGCTTTATGAAAACAGCCAAAGCCCCACCTGGACTCTGCACTTCAGGGTGGGCAACATTTTCAACTAGAAAGCATCCTTTTTTCCCCAAATTATGTTTAGTCCTAGGAATGTAGCATGACAACACAGGGTGTCTGTGAACTAGAGTTTGCTCTAAACAATGGTCTCTCTAGGAAGTAAGTCATGGAACTCATAGGAGAATAATTGCCTATTCTAGCCTGAAATATCTTTTTATTTGATCAACTTGATAGAGTTATAAGGAAAAAAAAGATATCACTTAATGAATAAATATTGCAATCCTCTGATTTTTTGTTTACCTTTCTAGATCACATTGACTCTTGTCTACCACATCCAGCCTCATAGTGCTCATCACTCCAGCCCACACAGAGCTTTTCCCAGTAGTAATCTGATAGATTACTCACATCTAATAACACAGGCAACAGTTACATGTGGTATAGGCACTGTTCTAAGTGCTTTACATACAATATTATCCCCACAATAATCCTGTGCGGTAGGTAATATTATTCCCCCTATTTTACAGATAAGAAAAATGGTGTCAAGGCATGGTATGTCACTTGTCCAAAGTCACACAGCTAATAAGTAACAAATTCAAACTGAGGGAGTCCACTTTCAGAGTCCTTCCTCTTAACCTTAAATTGTGTTTTTAAATATAATGTTATTATATTTGGAAGATCTTTTTATCCTTCAATGCCTAGCCAAGTTTCAGGTGATGACCTTGTCTTCTTAGAAAAGTTATCCTTCACTCCTCTTGCCTTCATCACCCTGCCATTCTTTGCTAGGCTAGGCATAAGTGCCCCAGACTGCTGAGATTGCCCAGTTAGTTGCTGGTCTCCTACTTTAGACTGGGAAATTCTGCACACCGAGGCAGTATTCATTCATTTGTACATTCATGTATGTGTGTATCTATGTATGGCACACAATGGGTTTCAACAAATATTTGTTGAATAATTACTGTAATAAGTAGAAGGAGAATATGTCTGTGTAAGGATTGAAGTTATCTTTCGTTCACACATTGGTCAGTGCTCTTTAAAATATAGTTAAAATTATTTTCAGTGTTTTTGAATGGGTGTAGCTCAAAACTTCAGCTAGCACACACAAAAATCAAGTGAATTCTGTTGATATGCAGGTGCTTTTCTGAGAAAAAGAAACACTATCTATTTTTAAACTATTTTACAGTGTTTCCAAACTTAATCCACAAAGTGACAAATTTCTATGTCTTTTTTTCTAAAAAAACACACACACAAAAAACAGCTACTCTTGGGACCTAAAGAATGCTCTCTTTAGTTTTTACAGAAGAAAGGAATATTAACCAAACAAAAGCAGATGTTTGCAACTATATTACATTTGAGGAAAGGCTTTAGGAGACTTTTTTTACTTTTCTTTTTTTTTCCAGATACCTAACAATTCAAATCTCAAAACCAAAAAGGAATTCTGATTCCAAGTTTGAACTAACAAATATTCTTTGTGTGAAGTCTGATGACAGGAGTCAAGGTGATGCTTTTAGACACCATGACATTAAGTCAATAGCTTGTTCTGAAAACCAAGCTGATGTCAATGACATCTTTATAGTAAGCAGAGGATCCAGTGTGCATTGCTATAAAAGAGGATGTCCCTCGATGATGTCACTTTCAAACGTCTCTTTCCTTTTGACCCCAACTGAGAGTGGGAAAACAACAGTGTCCAGTAGTCCCAGGTTGGAGGCATCTCACTGTCTTCATTATGCATGTGCCTCTGGAAAGAGCACAGGTTTCAGAGCCAAAGCTGCCAAAACCTCAGTTAGAATCCCAGGAGAATCGTCTTCAGAAAGGCACTTCTCCCTTTCTTCTTCCTCTTGTGCTCCTCTTCTTCCTCTTCCCCCTCCTTCAGCAATTTGGAAGGTTTGCTTTATTTTGTTAAGATTTATTTTTTTTAATGTAACATGGGACTCATAACAGGTATCTCATAAAGGTTTTTAAGATGAAAATGGACAATAAAACTATAGATAGTGCCTGGCACAAAGCAGCACATACACAGAGTAACTTCTGTAATTGTCACCCACTATGCATTAACTGAGGCAGCAAAGGCAGGGTAGCCAATATATTAGGGTATCCTGATTTTTTCTGTGTTGGAAGAATGCGGCCTAGACTATTATTCATGTAGGAACCAGCAAGATGGATCTGAGAGAAAATCAACTTGCAATGCACCAAGCAGGCTGCAGGGCATTACCTCAAAGCTTCACACATCTGTGAGGAAAGCCCAGGAAACCCCAAAGTACCCACAGTTATAGTAACAGAACATCCCTTCTTACCCTGGGTGAGTCTCAAGAGTTTTCATCTATTGCAAGGGAGAACTTCTTCATCTTCACTGGATTTAAAATATTTATACCCTGTCTAGTCATGATAGATGTTTTGTGAAATGATAAACAGCATGTGGAAGAGGGAAAGAAGATCTCAATGACAAAGAAGGGAAGAAGCCATTTGATTTTCATTTTATGCTTCAGTTTCTGAAAAGACCAACAGCTCTACCTAATTTTCTCCCAATTTTTCTCCTTCCCTTTTTCCATATTCGTCTCTAGCATGTTTGAGCTTTAAAAAATAAAGCAGCAACTCAAATGCCAGGGACGTTTTTGTACAGATTAGGTAATTTGAAAAATCCTACCATTTGATAGCATAGGTGGAAGTCATGAGCCTCCTGTGCCTGCTCCTGTTCTGCCCTCCCTTCTCCTTGTGTTGTGGACACTGTCCTCTCTAAGGTTATTGTGCCTTGGGTCCCGTGATCTGAGACCTCTTCAAGATTCATTCACAATCCAGTTTCTCCAATCAGTTTTACCTTTCTGTTGATATAAAACATCATTCAATCACTACCATGTTAGAAGGAAGGAAAAAGAGGAGTGAAGGAGAGAGAGGAAAAAAGTCACCTTGTCCCTAATGCCCTTTCATGTGATACATTTTCACTACTTGTTCACCACATTTTCACATTTCTTAAAGCATTCTATACCTTTTTTTTCTATAGTTTCTCTTCTTTCACTCTTTCCTCAACCAAGTGTTATTACAATTCCATTTATTCCACAAAATAGATTTCACTAAAGTCACCAACAACTTCTATGGCTTTAAATTCAATGGGCATTTTTAGTCATCATCTTATTTGACCTCTCATCTCTCAATCTATCCATAAAATGTTGGAGTTCCTTGGGGTTGAGGCTTAACCCCTTTTACCCCCCAATCTAAGCTCTGTCCTTAGGAAAATTCATCCATGTTTGCAGCCTTAACTACATAACACATGTTAATGAACATCAAATCAAGTCTGCATTTCTCTAATTTCCAGACCCACTAATACATGATTGCCTTCTGTTTGGTAGCTCCATTGAGGTGTCTCTAAAGTCCTTCAACTCACTGTCAAATACAAAGTACATGTTCTCTTCAACCTACCACCCATTTCTGAAAGGTATCTGATCTTATTTCAGTGAGAGCATCCCCAGATATCAAAGTCACTCTAAGAAACTCTCACCTCCCATCCCAAGCCCTGAGAAGTGTGTGTCTTAAACTGTTTTCCGACACATCCCGTTCTGTCCCTACACTATCATTACCCATAATTATCCAAAGCATAATCTTTCTCAATATTTCTACTGGAAAAACACCATTCTCAACTGCGTGGTTCTGAACACTCTCTATGTGTTTTCAAGTGCATCTTATTCACACCACCTCTATCTATCCTTTGCTTGAATAGACCAAGCATTTCTAGAAAGCTGAAGTTCAATGCACAAACAGTCTAATTAATTGACTATTTTGGTAATGATAGCTCATTTTCTGCTTGTTTAAAAATGGATTATTTAATGCATATGAGGTAAAAAAAATCCATATTTATTATACATAGAAATTTGGAACTATAGATTTTCCTAAAAATGGAAGTAGTTTTGAATATCTTATATATTTTTTTTGCCCCAAAGCTTGTTTTCAGACTTTTCAAGGTATTATGACAAAATGAGTTTAAAGTATTTCCATAGTTATTACTTCACTTTAAAATAAAAAATTACTTTCTCTTTTTTATTAGAAAATACATTTCAACTGTTAAATATGAAATCTTTATTTTTGATAAAAAGTGTCCAAAAAGTATGTAGTCAACCTTCCCCATGCTCACTTTACCTGAAATTTTCCCTGAATGATTGAAACAGATTTAAGATCATTTATTTCTTTACTCTTCAATTATGAACTTACTGAATTTTACAGAATCCTGGTAGAATTGTGTAGGCAGTTGTGGAAGACAGAATGGCAGAAAATCGGGTGAGAAAGAACTATTCCTTGGACTCCATACAAGATTTAGTTGGAGGAGAAAAGCATTCCACATAAAATAATGCATGCAATTATAGTAAACAGATAGAAAAAAAGAAAGAGAGAATTTAATGTCCCAGTGGATTGTGTTTTTAAAAATAGCATGATATTTCAGTGGACAGAGAAAATAGAGAGGGAAACAAAAGCTTCATGAAAGAGTAAAACTTGAAGTGGGTTGAGATAAGCAGGGAGGATCTCTATGTAAAGGAAAAAGTTCAAGTCATACTCATAGAAAGCGTGTCATTCATTTATTGACTCATTTGATTCACTGAACAAATATGTATTGCTAATTACTGTGTGCAGACATTGTTCTACATTCTGGGGATATATGAATAAGCACAGCAAAAGATAAATAAGTCCCTGTTCAATGGGACTTAGATGCTAGTACATGGAGACCACAATCTAAAATCAGTCAATAAAATAATAACATCAAAGCACAAGAGCAAATAAACAAACAAAATTTAATATGCGGGAGATTTAAGCACTCTCGAATAAAAATAAAAAAAGAAATGGGTTAAGATGTTGCATGTACAATTTAAGTATTCTGGGAAAGCCTGGATGAGAAGATAACATTTCTGAAAGACCTAAAAACAAACAAACAAAAACATACAATGTAAAAATCTGAAGGAAGAGCGTTCTAGTCAGTGAGAACAACAGCGTCAACAAAGTTTTTGAGATGGAAGTATGGCTGACATTTCAAAGAGGCCATTAGAGATAGGACAGAATGGGAGAGGAAGATTAAAGGGTAAGAGCTCAGATCTGTCAGGGCTTCGAAGGCTAGGATGAGAACTTTACTTTTACTCTGAGTGAAACAGAGAGCCATTAGAGGTTTTGACACAAGAATGGCTTGATCCCATTTACCTTTAAGGAGATCATTCTAGCTGCTGTGTTGTAAATAGGTTCAAGGTGTAAATGCAAAAGCAAGGAGACCAACTAGAAAGATATCATTATAACTTAGGCAAGAACTGATTGTGTTTTGAACCAGGGTGGTAGTGGTAAATGTGACAGCAAGTAAATAGATTCTGGTAGTGATGATGTGGATATAATGAAGGTAGAACTGACAAGACTTGCTGATGGATTGGAAGATGCGGTTTAATAGAAAGGGAGTGAACGTTGACTCCAAAGTATTTGTCTTTCAACAACTGGAAAAACATAATTGGCATTTGCTGAGGAAAAATCTGGGAGGGAAATGATTGGGGATGGAGAAAAGATCAGTAAATCATTCAAACCTATTAAGTTTAAGATGCTTATTAGATATTAAGGAAGAAATGTCAAGAAGACAGCTATATGTATGAGACTGTTCTTGAGGAATGGTCTGGGTTGAATAAATAAATTTGTGAGTCATCAATATGTAGGTAGTATTTAAAGCCATGAGCTGGATAAAATCACCAACAGTTTAGAACACATAGAGAAAAAAAGGAAGGGCCAAAGAATAAGTCAAATATAATTCAATACTTAAAAGTTGGGAAGATAAAAAGAAATCAAGGAGAAGGGGTATTCTATACAGCTTTTGCCTGCCATATAGACGATGCCGGGGGAAAAAAATCAAGAGAATAAGGTGCCCTGGGAGCCCACTGAAAAGAGCATTTCAGGGATAAAGGGGTGATACTCTTTGTAAAATATTGTTGTGGGGTCAAGTAAGATAAACCTTAATATTTACCATTGGATTCAGTTACACAGAGGTCATTAGTGACCTTGTTAATGCCAATGGAATTTTGGAAAACAAAGTCTGGCTGGTTGGAATTAAAGAGAGAAATCAAGGATAAATATTTGCAGAAGTTTTGCTATAAAGGGGAGAAGAAAAATGGGGTAGTAGCCAGGTAAGAATGTGAGATCAAAAGAGTTATGTTTGTTTAAGAAAGGAGAAATTACTGATTACAATTATAAAGAAAATTCATGATTCAAGAAAAAGAGAGGAAGTGACTTGATCCATATCATTGAGCAGGCAAGAACAAGCTAGGTTGAACCATGCCTGTAAACATTTGGGCAATCAGTCCAGGTCAGCATATTTCTTTGGAGACCCGGACAAACTTAAAAGATTGCAAGGAAGCTGATATCTCTACTCCCTCCATTAAGAGTACATAAAAATACCTTCTACCTTGCAACGTTGAGAGGAGTGAATAAAAAGAGATAACTGGGACTTTGGAGAAAAAGTCCTAATTTGAAACATTTACCCAGGTGTTGTTGAGGTAAAATAAATTAAGCATTCTGTTTATTAAATTTATATACTTCTTAAATTTAAAATCTTTATCACTTTCCTTTCTCTCCTAAGTCCACACCCCTTCAGTTCACACAATAAGAATCCAGGATAGAATGAACTCTAAATGTGTTTGCTCTTCTAAATGGTGATATGTAATATTTAGCACTCTACACTATTTTCTTTAATCTTCAGGGCACCCTTTATATAAAAATATGTTATTATTGATTTTAGAGAGAGAGGGAGGGAGGGGTGGAGGGAGAGAGAGAGAAACATCAATGTGAGAGAGAAATATCAATTAGTTGCCTACCATATGCACCCTGGCCGGGGATTGAACCCACAACCTATCTATGTGCCCTGACTGGGAATCGAACTGGAGACCTTTTGGTGGATGGGGCAATACTTAACCAACTGAGCCACACAGGGCAGGCTTGTCTTTAGACACAGAGTGATTAAATAGCCTCATCAATCAAATAAAGCTAATAAGCATTGAAACTCTGTTCTGCCTCAGTCTATACCTGTGCTTTACCTGTATAATATACCAGGAACCCTCAATTGAAGATAATAAAATGTAGGCCTCTTTTAAATAAAGAAAAACAATTTTTGATGGACCAAGACTCAAAGAATTAAACAGTGCATGAGTGGTATTGCTTAGACAATCTAAAAGTTACCATATTGAATGGGGGGGGGGTACTTAATAGTAAAGAAATTTGCCCTAATATACCTTTCTAGACACAATCCTGGCCATGTTCCCGACCTTGTTCCTTTCTTAATTCCTTGCTTATTCTACCATCCCTGTTCATAATTTCCCCTGATCTTTCCAGTGTAGTCTGTACTTCTCCCACCAGGTGCTACACATGCCTGGTCCCTGATTACTAAGTCATGACTCCCTGGTCTGCTGTGCTAAGGTTTTTTAGCTCTGCTTTTCTTATGCTTAAACAGCTGTAAGCCTATCCCCTTGACTAATGCATTATACTCCTATGAAGCCCACTCTGTGTTATTTTATATACATATATGAAACATTTATTGTCATCTGGCCAGGTAAACATCACTCTCCTTAAATTATAATGAAAAAAAAACTGGGGCTATGAGCAGTTGAATAACTTGCCTAAACTACAGAACAGTAAGGATACAAAATTAGTTCTGACATCAAAGGTTTAACCACACTAACCTGACTTGCTGCATAATTATTTAGTTTATGTACAACTGAATATGCTGAAATTTCTTCTTATTAATTAAAAATCAATTCACACCCACCCGACTTGTTAGTTGCAGCCCCATACATGATTGTGAGTCATATCATGATTTCACAACTGCTAGGTCTATTTAATGTGGGCTTAATATTATGGAAAGAGAATGTAATAGCTCTCCAAGAACTTCAGGATGAGGGCTTAGCTATTTCTATGGGGTGAGGGAGGAGGGACTATAGTCTTTCAGATAGAATATTGTGAGTTTATGGAGCAGTAGCATAGTTTAGAGGTGAAGCATTTTGGCTGAGGAACAAGCACATGGGCCTGAATTCCAGCTCTAGCACCTGCTAGTTCACTGTGCCTCAGTTCCCTTTACTAAAAGATGAGGATAATATTAATAAATGTATGTGAAGATTAACTAAGTTAATATATGTAGTTTTAAAATACTACCTGGTGCACATACAGGGCTATATTATGATAATAATTATTATTATACTAGAGGCCCATTGCACAAAGAGATTCGTGCAATAGGCCTTCCTTCCCCTGGCTGCTGGCACTGGTTTTCCTCCTACACTCGGGACCCAGGCCTTCGCTCCGACCGCAGCAGAGAAGGCAAGCCTTGAGGCTTCAATGCTCCAACCGCTGAGGAGAAGCCAAGCCTCTTCAGTCTTCAGTCGTCTTCAATCTTCAATCCGCACCTGCATATGCAAATT
>NW_005872851.1:38705-43965 GCF_000147115.1 Myotis lucifugus | reverse complement strand
AGGATGGAAAGCCAACTTTTCCTTAATATTTTTCCATTTTTCCCCCTTTTTTTTCTTAAAAGGAGGATTTTTTTGGATTCCATTTCAGCCATGGAAGAAAGTTTGCCAAAATTTTATGAAAGAGGAAAGATTAAGAGAAGAAAGGCGAGAGCAACTCCGTAAGAAGGTAGCTGAAATCCTTCCGGACTTCCAGGCGCTGGCCCCACCGTGACTCTGGTTGTCCAGCGTCAGATACCCGCCCTCGTGTAGGAGTCCCTGGTGTCCAGGGAACACAAGCCAGCGCCGTGCTTAGGATGGAATGCCCATGGCCTATACAGGTCTGTGAGCACCACCCACCCACATGCACATGCATCTATGGTTGTTCTGTCAGGTATTCCTTGGATTAAAGGACTTCTTTTTGAGTTTGTACTTCCTTATTTTATTTCTCTTGGGTTGCTAATCAGTTCACTAAAGCATTTATCCCAGCAGGATCAGCCACAGGAACTGTTCCTGTTCCACTGTTCAAATGCAGCGTCTGTATTTTTAGCATCATAAACTTTAAAAAGGACGTGTTTGCTTGCCTGAGCTTGTGGAGGAAAATGTCCTTATAGCTTAACGTGAGTTGTTAGCAAATGTAACTTTAGTTAAGAAGAAATTAAAAGTAGTGAGCACTTAGAAAAGGAGTCACATGTGGCCAGGCACCTAGTTAGTACCTTAGCATCCGCAACATTCTGCCGGCCTCCGTCCTTTCTGCCCACCCCTAATGGAAAGCCACGCATCAAAGGTAGTCTTTGCAGTGCTGCAATGGATAACAGTGTATCCTAATTTCAGAGAAAGTGGGGCACCAAACACATTTTTCTTGAGTGCACCTTGATAAGCTGGAAGGGAAGTCCAGCAATTTGTTAAAATATCTGGTCATGCTCCCAATTGCTACCTCTAAATAATATTTGATCTGCTTCTAGACCTCAATTTGATCTATATATCAAGATGTTTATCTTTCATTCAAAGAATGTTTTCATCTTTCAGGTGCTAAAGACTATAAAGACATTCCCTTGTGTGAACTGAATTATCTGCTAGAATTTTTTTTCATTACAAAACACATTTATTACAACAAATTCAAGTAGTAGATAAAAGCACAGAGTAAAATGAGAAAGTCCCTTGCACCCTGAGGTAACTGTTATTTGGTAGGTTGAAAATATGAGTTGGTAAAGTAAAATTCTGTCATCATCTCTTACTTTTTCGAAGGGATACCTAGCTATAGCTATACCACCTGCAAAATGATTCTGTCCTTCTCTGTGGAAGATGTGTGACTTACTCAGACATGACAAAACTCCCTAAATCAAACTTTATTTCTTCTACAATATCCCTGTCTCCATAGTTAACCTCTAAAAACTTTTTAAGACTGATGGCCACCAAAGAAAATGGGAATAAAAGTAACTCATATTTAATCTCTTTCCATCTAAATCACTGTTTTCTTAACTGTAGTAAGTGATAGAATATTGGCTTATATTAGCACCCAACCTATACATAGAGGTGAAGCCCTTAAGTAAGCATGCAAGGTTTCACCCGTAGAGCTTAAGTTTTCTCTCTTAAACTCTCTTTTATTTTTATTCACCTCAAGCATCATTTAGAAATTGAGTCTTTAGCAACCCATATTCTGATTGAGCCAGCAAGAACTTTTCACCTACTTATAGAACCTTCTAAGTAGACACAGGAAAACAAATTAGTAAATGACCTATGTTTCTGGCTGGGCTATCTGTGTGTGTATGTAAAACCTGAAACCATGGGTATGTGCCCTGACTGGGAATTGAACCTACAGCCTTTGGTGTATGAGACAACACTTCCACCAACTGAGCCACACCAGCCAGGCCTTGCTGGGCTATCTTAAAAATATGATTTGAAATTTTACTGCTAACAAAATGCCCAATAAGCAGTATCCCTGGCCTACAAAACTGGAAAAGTCACCACCAGGAATATGATAGTTTTAGGTCCACAGGCTGGGACCTAAAGCTACATGCAGGCTTCTCTTAAAGCATAGGAGTTCAGGGGGCACACCAAGAAACACCAACTAGTCTCCTTAAATAAAGCACTTTATTTCCCATTTAAATAACTTGGTCACAAAAAAATAATAATAACTTGGTCACAGTACATTATTTTACATAAATGGCAGTAATTTTTTCAAATCTCCACTTAAAAGGCCTTGTGTCTGAGTCCAAGGTGATAGGATGAATACAAGGATAAAAACAGTGCAAAACGTGTAGCCCACAGCTTCGAGAGTTGGCTTAAGAAATCCCCTTTAATGTTGCTGGGCAAGTTACATTAAATATTAAGTTTAATATTAAACAAACATACCTGGGTTTCCTTTAGTCGATAACATCAGACCCAGAAACCTAATCAACTGAAAAGGCTCAAAAGCCCTAATTGAAACCGTCACATCACCCGAACCACAGATCACGAGTTGAGCTTCACGCAAGTTCTATAGCCTGCATCTAGTCAGTGACACCACCTGAAGAAGGGCAGGATTTTATTTGTGTCAGTAACTAGAATAGATCTGGTTTTCAAGCTTTGCCTTTAAAGCAGGGGTGGGGAACGTCTGGCCCGCGGGCCGTATAAGGCCTGAGAAATCATTTGGTCTGACCCTGCCAAGGCAACCGCAGGCGGGACTCAAAATTCAATAAATCTAGGAGCTTTTTTCATAACAACATACACTTATATTAAGTGACTTCTATTAAGCAAATGATGTTATGAATATCCAAATGGCCCTTGGCAGAAAAAAGGTTCCCCACCCCTGCTTTAAAGCATGAATTTCCTAGAAGTGGAAGGTGACATCAGGAAGACTAGAGCAGTAATGAGTCCCAAGCCCCGCTCGAAAACAGCCACAACCTCTAGGAAATGTGTCTTCATTAAGCACTAGGTCTTTGGCCTGCTGCTGCTGCTGCTACAGTGAGACACTTAGTGCCCACTGAAGTGGGATAATTGTCCATTAGCAATGGGACCACATTTAGCTGATTGTACAGAAAGTTGCTATTAGTCACAGCAAACATTTACAAGAGCACACTGGATTTTTCTCCAGCATTAAGCCAAGCACAGCTCTCTCCTCGCCCTGCAGCACCTCCGCAATGTTTAATATAAAATGGCACGCTTGTCAAGCTCCTGATGTGAAAACCAGATTCCAAACAGGTGCCTCAAGCAAAAGTCTCTTTCATCCATTGCTTATTTGAGGAAATTCTCTTTTATAATGCAGGGTACCAATATATGGCTAAAATAAAGTCAGGTCATAAACCTGCTTGCCTAGGTTAAAGAGACCCTTAAACCTAATAAAACATTAATTTTTAAACATCCTAGTTAAAACTGTGCTCCTATGTCATATTTTTGCGTACATTAATTGAGTTTTATAATAAAAGTCTAGTGTCCTCCTACCCAATGGAAATATACGCTATTAAGCAGATGGTCAGTATTACAAAGAACCTTGTATTTTCTGGCAGTGGAAAATTCTAGTATAGAAAATTTTCTCTTGCTAAAAATATTCGAAGTACCAAGAACTATTGCATAAGAGAAAGTTTGTAGCAGTCTTTCTGCTAGGCAGATGGTACAGTGGAAGACGACAATTACTTCATTCACCGAAGGGAAACATTACTTGGATAGCACAGGTTTACCATATGCTACACAGAGACACATAGGGGACTGAGGTGAGACAAGCGCACAGTGTCCCTGAAACACCCTCATGGCTCAATGAGCAGCATCAGAGAAACCTACCCAAGAGGTGTTGTTAACAATCAGTTAACAACATACTCTGGGGTGTCACAAGAAACATTTTAAATACTGAAGGACTGCCCGACCAGCATGGCTCAGTGGTTGAGCATCAACCTATGAACCAAGAGTTTCTCATTCGATTCCCAGTCAGGGCACATGCCCGGGTTGCAGGTTCAATCTCCAGTAGGGGATGTGAAAGAGGCAGCCAATCAATGATTCTCTCTCATCATAGATGTTTCTATCTATGTATCTCTGTCCCTTTCCTCTCTGAAATCAAAATATTTTTTAAAGAAAAAAATATATTGAAGGATTTTTTTTCCTTTTATGCAATTCTGGCTGTTAACTATTTCTCCGCAGAATCTTTCAAATGGGCCCTTTTCTCTTCCCCAGGAATAGCACATCCGGCATGACAATAATGCTGATTAGAATACAGATCATTTCCTAAGCTCCACATCCAGAGGCTGAGGATGTGACGGGGAGAGAAGGGGGCCAACCTGTCTGGAATTATGTTGAGGGTGCCTTGCTCCTATGGCCACAAGACTGCTGGTGTATAGGTTTGCAGGCAGTATCCCATGGCCACCACCACCAAATGTTTCTCTGGGACTCATCTGTTCACAGAGGCTTTGTCCTTTAAAGGGAAAAATCCCTCCAATAGTTTCAGAGGATAAAAAGCGTTAAAAATCTAGGAGTCCAGGCCAACGATGTCCCAAAGCCCACAGAGCACTGCTCATGGAGAGCCGTTTATTTGCTCTCCTTCTGGCACAAATACTTCAGTAGACTTTCACCCCCACAGAACCACTGAGCTTGTCAAAGGTTTGGGCTTTCTTCTGTAAACTGCCAGTCATGACGTTCTCAGGGAATTTAAAACAAGCCTTTTCTTGTGTTTGTTAATCCTCTCGGAGGATATTTTTTCCATTGGTTTTTAGAGAGAGTGGAAGAGACAGAAACATCTATGTGAGAGAGAAACATAAACTGGTTGCCTCCTGAACAACCCTAACCAGATAGAGCCTGCAACCAGAGTATGTGCCCTTGACTGGAATCGAGCCTGGGACCCTTCAGTCTGTGGTCCGATGCTCTATCCACTGAACCAAACCAGCTAGGGGAAAAAAAGCCTTTTATTTTCAATAAGCCAGAACAATACACAAGGAGTCCTTATCCTAGTGAGGGACACTGACTTGCCCCATCCAGGTAACATGGGTATCTATATAATAAACTAGTAGCCTGGTACACAAAATTCATGCACTAGGGGGTGGGGGGATGTCCCTCAGCCCAGCCTGCACCCTCTCCAATTTGGGACCCCTCGAGGCATGTCTGACTGCCTCTCACAATCCGGGACTGCTGGCTCCTAACCACTCACCTGCCTGCCTGCCTGATTGCCCCTAACTACTCAGCCTGATGGCCTGCTTGCCCCCAACTGCCCCCCCCCGCCAGCCTGCTCACCCACAACTGCCCCCCTCCACCAGCCTGATCACCCACAAATGCCGTCACATCCTGGCCTAATCACCCACAACTGCCCTCCCCTCTTAGC
>NW_005872851.1:32367-34348 GCF_000147115.1 Myotis lucifugus | reverse complement strand
GGGAGCGGGAGAGGGCTCAAGGGCCCCGGAATCAGCGGGAGCCAAGAAGGCTCAGGGGCCCCGGATCAACCGGAGCCCAGAGGGCCTCCCGGTTCCCAAGATTCAGCGGGAGCCATTGAGGCTTCCCGGCCCCCGGGGATCAGCGGGAGCCGCGAGGCCCTCCCCGCCGCCCGGATCAGCGGAGCTGATGGTAGAGCCCTGTGTGTTTATGCACCCTGGGGGTGCAGGAGGTCCTGTCCTAGGCAGAGGCCTATGGCGAAATTGCCGGCTCTGAGAAGCAGCCTGGGGGCTGGAAGGCAGCTCCTCTGACCTCAGTGCTGGAGAAGACCATTAAGCAGAAAACTAAAGAAACCGATTTTACATCATTTCCCAGGTGGAGAACAGTTGGCATGTAAGCCCCTGACCAGTGCCCAGCCTCTCCTCTGCCAGTCTATCTCACTCTTAGGTACCATGTTCTTTGTTCTGTCTTAACTGCAACTCATTTTTAAACTAGATTGCTTTAAAAAGAAGACTAAATAAAGTTTCTCTTTAAGTTATTTAGGTGGTGCTGGGGCTGCTGGGGCTGCTGGGGCTGCTGGGGGCCTGATAGAAGACACAAACACGCAGCGGGGGGCCTGTACCCAGCAGCCCCAAGGCCCACCACCTTGGTGCTGGGGCTGCTGGGGCTCTGATCAAAGACTCACAGCTCCAAGCTCCGTCATCAAGGTGCTAGGGCTGCTGGGGGTATCAGAGACACAAACCTGCAGGCTCGGCACCCAGCAGACCCAAGGCCTTCGTGGCAGCACTAAGGAGCAGCAAGCCGAGCGTAGGAAGCAGCAAGCAGGTGGGCAGTAACGAGGGAGGGGTCCCGGGACTGCAAGAGGGCACATGCTGGGCTAAGGGACTCCTACCATCCCAGTGCACGAATTGCATGCACTGGGCCTCTAGTATACAGTATATAAAAGCTAAGCGACCACCCAATCGTTGCCCAGTAGCTATGACATGCAATAACCACCAGGGGGCAGACACTCCGACCAGTAGAGAATGGAGCCTGATTCCTCGAGAATCGGCCATGGGTTAGGTTGCTGCTGGAGCACTGTTGGCCCTGAATCTGCTTCACCCGCACCCTGGACCCAGAGAGGTCTCTCGGCCTGGCCTGCGGGGATCGGGCCTAAATTGGATCTGACATTCCCCGAGGGGTCCCGGATTGCAAGAGGGTGCAGGCCAGGCCAAGGGACCCCACTGATGCACAAATCCATGCACCAGGCCTTTAGTGTGGTTATAAAGATGGTGATCGTTCCTAATTCTCCCAAATGATTAGTCTTTTTCGTAGGACTCATCTTCATCATGTCATATTTTGAATGTTTTTAAAGATATGGCAGGAGTTTAAAGTTATTGACTATACTAACGTTTCTATGAATGTTATTATCAACTAGGGTCCTGGTGCACGAAATTCGTGCACTGGGGGGGGATGGGTCCCTCAGCCCAGCCTGCCCCCTCTTACATGCTGGGAACCCTCAGGGGATGTCCTACTGACGGCTTAGGCCCGTTCCCTGCTCCCCTTGGGGAGTGGGCCTAAGCCGCAGTCTGGCCGCCCTTTGTGGGAGGCGACCAGACTGATCAGGGGAAGGCACCAGCCCCATCATCGTGTTTGTTAAAACGACTGCCAGTCACCGCAGCCACCAAGGTGTTTTCATCAACACAGACTCCAGTCCCTTCACCATGAAAAAATGACAGCTTTCTTTAGGCATTTTCAAGATGTGTCTTTCATAGGATATGACATTTCTTTCCTTTTTTTTTATCCTCACCCGAGGATATGTTTCCATTGATTTTTAGAGAATGTGGAAGAGAAAGGGAAAGTCAGAGAGAAACTCAAAATGAGAGGGACACTTTGATTGGTTGCCTCCTGCATGAGCCCTGACCTGGGCCCCAGCCAGGGAGGAGCCTGCAACCTAGGTACATGCCCTTGGTCAGAATTGAACCCAGACCCTGCCATCGGCAG
>NW_005872851.1:12814-31482 GCF_000147115.1 Myotis lucifugus | reverse complement strand
ATCAAAACAATTGCTTTTTTTTTAATTTAAACTTTCTTCTATAACTGTTTTCTTGTTACTTAAAAGCTAGTTTTTTTTGAAACTACTTCCAAAGCTTTTCAAGCTGTATATGTCCTTGGAATGAATTTATAAATTAGAATTGAACCCGGCCAGTGTGACTGAGTGGTTTAGCATTGACCAATGAACCAGGAAGTCACAGTTTGATTCCAGGTCAGGCCACATGCCTGGATTGTGGGCTTTATCCCCAGTACGGGGCGTGTAGGAGGCAGCCGATCAATGATTCTCTCTCATCATTGATGTTTCTATCTCTCTCCCTCTCCCTTCCTCTCTGAATCAGTAAGAATATATTTGAGAGAGAGAGATAGAGAGAGAGAGAGAGAGAGAGAGAGAGGGAGAGAGAGAGAGAGAGGAGTGTATATGTTTGTAAACAAAACATGTATTTGATGCTCTTAGAAAGTCTTATTTTCTTTCATTAAAACTTGTGCAGTATAGGGAACTCCATAGATTCTCTTAATTTGAAGAAAGTTAGAGGGAAAGGTACTAATTCAGAGTTCCTTGGGAAAATGTGTCACTTATATATTTTTTATGTTTATTTTTTTAAATCAAAAACTGAAATATTTTCTATTCAGAAAATATATTTGGATCTAAATATCTTCTATAATTTAAAACCTAAAATATCAATTTAAATATTTTAAAAATGGTTGTGATGTTTGTTTGTTTTTAAATAAGTTAGGTTACTGAAGTTCTACATGTTACTGGATCACCTGGGGTAATTTTCTGATTGGAAAATTAAGAATTATAGTCAGAGGGGAGGACATGAGAATTTTTAAAGAACATATTCAATTTACTTTAGAAGCCGAACCTCTCTTATCATGTGACTTGTTTTGTATGTCTGTTAAACTATATTATCACATAAGCATTGCTGCTATTGGAACAAACAGTGACAGTTGATTCGGGTCATTTGAATGTCCACTGTCTGTTTTAATTTGTATGTTCGTTTTGACTCTGTCATATGCTCAAACTTCAGTGGAAGTCATGAGAACCTATTATTTTTGCCTGCTCCCTCCTTTACGTTGGAAATACTCTTTTTTACTCAGAGGGACCTTAACTTTAACCGTTTGAGTCCCAAGCACTAGTGGCCCGGTGCACAAAATTCATGCACATTAAAAGGGAATTAGAGGAAATGTTTTAATATTGCTGTTTGCCCTTTCTCTATAATAGAAGTGTCAGAGATGAAAAAAAAAATTAGTAAAATGTATATGAAAATAATATATAAATTTATCGCCTGCGGGGATGCAGTGTCAAGTCCCACCAGCACCGCGAGACCCAGAGTCAAGTCCTGGGTGTGGATATCCGGCTCCCTCCTCTCTCCTGTCAGAGTCTGGGCTGGTGCCTGCAGGGATGCAGCGTCAAGTCCCGCCGGCATCACGAGACCCAGAGTCAAGTCCTCACCCACCCGCTTGCACCTCGCCACACACACAGCCCTGCCCACCCGCGTGCACCTTGAAATCCCACGAGACCCAGACCCGCCTGCGCCCGCGGGGATGCAGTGTCAAGCCCCTGCCAGCGCCCGTGGGGACGCAGCGTTAAGCCATCGCCGGCGCCACATGGGACTCCCCTGAATCCCAGAGTCCCACTCCATGGCCGGCGCCGTGGGACTCCCCCGATGCGCCTCCTGGTCAAGTCCCCGCCAGCGTCCGCGGGGACGCAGTGTCAAGTCCCTGCCCACCCGCGTGCGCCTCGCCGTGCACACAGCCCCACCCATCCGGGCATGTCTGACATGCACGCAGCCTCCTGGTGATCGGTCGTTACAGCGTGAGGGTGTCACAACCACAGGCTTTTTATGATATAGGATTGCTGGACAGTCAGAGTTGGCTATCCATCGGGCATTCAAGAGACTACAACTAGAGATTTCCAACTACATGTGCTGTCCATGACATTATTACTGTCTCTCTTATCGCAAATATACACAGAAGGAATTAGCTGTATCAGATCTAATGATAATTCCAAATGAATACTTGACTAGGCCGGGGAGAATGCATCACTGTAGAAACCACAGCCTCTGCTAACACCCCCAGATTGGCTGTTTGGCTCATCCCAGGGGAATACGGAGCCTATCATTTGTTAACCATCTCTGGGAAGAGCAACAACAAGCTGTCTTAGGGACAGCCTCGATCAATGGCAGTACCAGGGATGGTGCTAGCTTCAAAGGGTAGAGTTGCAGGAAGTTAGTCCTATTTCCCCTTAACATTTATAAACCTCTTGTTACACAGCATGCAAAAAGACTGAACCTGGCAATATCTTCCCTATATTAAGTTATAAATCAAGGTGAATTTAAGAGCTAATGAATTACCTTTGGAAAAAAAAAAAAAACTTGACTTGGCTGGTGTGGCTCAGTAGTTGAGCGTCGACCTATGAACCAGGAGTTCACTGTTCCATTCCCGGGCAGAGCCTGACCCGTGTTTCAGACTATATCCCCAGTTGGGAGCATGCAGGAGGCAGCCGATCAATGATTTCCCCTCATCATTGATGTTTCTATCACTCTTTCTCTTTCCCTAACTCTCTGTGAAATCAATAAAAACATATTAAGGAAAAAAACTTGACTTGGGGTAGTGAACACACAATATAATATACAGATGATGTATTATAGAATTGTATAACCTGAAACCTATATAATTTTATTAACCAGTGTCACCCCAATTAATTCAATTTAAAAATTACAGATACAAAACCAAATATTTCAAGATGGTTTCTTCCCCATCCTAAACTGCCTCATCTTAATTCTGTGGCAGAATAGACCCATTATACATAAATATTTAATCCTCCATATATTTTCAGTTTTGAGATATGATTAAAGAAATAACTTGATATTTTAGGAAGAACTAGGGAACAACAGTAATCCATTAATTAGTGGGAACTACATATACCCTGTTTTATCTCTCTTGGTGAGATACGTTTATATGGGAGAGGTGAACGAGAATGTACAAGTTAAGGGGGAAGATGCCAATCAACCCCTCGAAGAGAGTCCATGCCAGAATAATGTGAATGCCGGAAGACGGATTATTGCAACTTAGTGCTAGAGCTGACCGCATTCAAATCACTTACACAAACAAAAAAAATCAAGCCCTTAATATTAACTGGCCACCATACCCAGGAAAGGTAAAGTGTTTGCTGCAGGAGTGCCTGTTTTCCTCTTCCAGCCATCGTCACAGTGTAGCTAGCACCTTACCACGCGAGACATGGGAAGAGGAAGAAATATTAATGCCTATTAGAGTTATTTAGAGTAAATTTAAACAACAAATACCTAAGAAGTAAGATGCATCACCCAAACTCATGACCACTGTACATTACACCAGCAATAATTAGCTTCGCAATTGGTATCAACTCTCCTTTTACGACCAGATAACTGTAAATCCATCTGGTCATCTGCTACACTGTCTGAGTAGTCACTGTAATGCTTCCGAAAGAGAAACTCCCATAGCTGTACAGCATGGTATTTGGGGATTGTTTTTTCACTCTGAAATGCCTAAAAAGAGATTATTCTAATAATAATGGCTTCAATATTCGGAACTACAAACATTTCTTTCAGTCTGGGATTTTCCTAGTAATACTTCAGACTTCTCTGGTGCTTTATTTTCCAGTGCTTTTCACATATCTCATCCATCATGTGACCTCACAGCTGCTCTGGGGGGAAGCCAGGGCAGACGTCAGGACCCCACTTTACCAATGAACCTGAGATTCGGGGAAGTGACTCAAAGAAGGGTCACATGGCTATTAGGAATTAAAAGAGGGAGCAGAAACTATCCTAATCCAAGATTCTTCCTCCCACACTGAGGGACGGAATTGCTTCGATCAATTTGTGCATCAGCAATCCACATCCTTTTCAGCTTCTGGTGACTGAGTTAGTTAACAAGGCGCCTGGAAAGGAATGGCTCTACTTTTACTGCTTCGATATAAAAATCTCTTAGGCTGTGAAGTCAGAAAGATTCATTCCTCCAGTCCAGTCTCAACCTGAGCGTGGCCCTATAATGCCTTTAAGAAACTAGGGATAAAAGCGAGCATCCCAAGTGCACACTGAAGTGTAGGATGGAGGGGAACGGGGGGAGCCCCCCCACCTTGAGCGCACAGAAGGCACATCAGACAATGTCCTCGGCAGGGTGCTGGAACGGGGCGGTGCCCAGGGTGGAGAACTGGTGCCAGTTCCGCAGGAAGCCCCTGTTGTACTGGCCTGTGTCCACGATGAGCCCACAGAGGAGCCGGCGCCCCGTCTTCTGTCGGAGGGCCTGCTGCACTTCCCTCTCGGTCACGTTGTAGCTGATGTTTATCAGCTGTATCAGGAAGATGTAGCCCATGCCCGCGGTGATGATCGCAGAGTACCACACGCAGGTGAAGGTCAGCGCCGAGCTGGGAGGGGGAATGGGCAGGTCAGGGCTGCCAATCTTTCACGTTCAGAAAGCTGTCCCCATTCCAACATTTTATACATGTAATACTTATTACCGAGGACTTTGGCACCTTCCCCAATCATCCCACTGGACAATAGTCTTCTATCCTCAAAATACCAATAACCTGCTTAAATTATGACCATTAATAAACTTTTCTGTTTTAGTTTTTAATTATTAGTGCCTCTTTTTCCAGTATTTTTTACTTAGAATAGCAAAGACTGTTTTCTGCACTTTGTATCCCCCACACAACCAACACAGTGCCTGACATAACAGGATCCAAAATCTGTTTGTTGAATGAATAATTCCTAACTTGTTCTTAACTCAGGAGAAAACGAAGGCACCACAAGATGGCTATAAACACCCTCAAGGAAGCCGTGGGTGGGAAGTTAATTTCCATGCTTTTTCAGTCCGAGGCTGCTGAATACAAATACAGAGACAACGCCCAACGCCAGAAGCCCTCCACATGTACGATGTGTAGGAGCACCAGCATATTTCAAATTCTGCTTCCTACAGCCAAACACAGGACAAGACAGCTCCTTTCAGCTCCTACAAGACTGTAAGGAGAGGCTACTGATCAATGTCTGCCAACTGATGATTTTCATTCAAACATTTGCAAATGAGTTACATGGAAATAAATTCATTCAGAATCTAAGCCAAAAGGACCTGAGGGATGATTAAATCA
This sequence comes from Myotis lucifugus, assembly GCF_000147115.1. Lineage (NCBI taxonomy): Eukaryota > Metazoa > Chordata > Mammalia > Chiroptera > Vespertilionidae > Myotis > Myotis lucifugus. Next base: position 26,358 of record NW_005872851.1, on the reverse strand, counting down.
CCGCAAAGATGAGAAAAACCGAGGCTCAACTGGGAGATATGAATGGCCATCCAGAGCAGGGAGGACCAATGGCAGGGCTATTTTGTTAAGTGGCTCACAGAAAGTCTACAGAACTCACGCTTTGTAACAGACAGACTCTGCTTTAGGACATTTGTCACAACCCACTAAGAATAGTAGTTACTGAAGAATTTCACAACCTACAAACACTCAATGTGGGGGAAAAAAAGGAACTTATTACCCCTGAGGAGGAGGACCAATCTATTCTAATAAAGCCCATAAATGTCTAGGTCTGTAATGGCAATGGGGAGATCTGTCCACGGACTAATACAAACAAATACCTGCACAGGGACACTATGCGGATAAAGCAGGGATTGATTGTTCTGAAAACAAAGAACAGGCTAGAGGGGCGAGGGAGTGGCTTTCAGGGGAGGGAGTGGTTCGAGCCAACGCCGAAAAATCCCAGCTTCTTCCAAAGCATGGAAATCTTTACAATCTAGAAATGTGCCCAAACGAACGAAGCTGAAGGAAATTTTGACCTAGATACCACAGTAATCATGAGTGGTAATTCAAAAAAAAAAAAAAAAGTAGAACAGGAAAAAGCAATAGAGGTTAAATAGAAAAGGAAGGTCATAGAAATTGTAAACACTTCACAAAAGGGTCCGAAGCAGTAAATTAATATTGGGCCAAAAAGCTCCAGGAAATAGCAGTAAAGTGAGGCGTTCACTGATTATGACCAAATGGACCACATACACACCTTAGGACTGCTAGTTTGTCTGTTCAAGTTTTACCGTCACTTGGTTGTGCATATGAGTAGTCATCTGACTCTGGAAGTCCCTGATTAAGCTGGTTGGTCCTACTTCTGCAGTACTAGTTCCTCCCTTTTGAAGTGTCAATGATCCTTTTGACATCACCCTAGAAAACTACACCTACTCATCCACTGCACAATTTTGTTGGCAATTTCAGGGATACTCAAAAGCCCCATAACCTGTCCCTAACCTAGTAGCAAATCATAGCCCCTTACAGTGAATGGCATACCCCTTCCCTCCTCCTGGGCCTCCGTGCTGGGGTGTCCATAGCTTACCTGTAATCTGCATAAACTCCAGGACAATAGAAGAGAGCTGTGAAGACACTTCTATCTCTACAAATGGTGTCCAAGGTCAGCGTGATCCCATACACCGAGGTGAGCAAGAAGATCGAAAGGGCAAGTATAAATGCTTGATGATTGCATTCTCCGACACAGCCGTTTATCCTCAAAACAGCACAGGGGGGAAAACAAACATGTTTTTAAAAGTTCTCTATATAACTCAAATAATATACAAAAAAGTTTTAAAAACAGGAATAGTCTGAATTCCAGTCATCAAAAAGCTATCTTACTTTTCAATTTTAGAGAATTAAAAACTTGTGCACTGAGAGATGCAGTCTTACAATCTCTGCTCTTTACAAAGTGAAATCCTATCATTCATTTAAGTACAAGACTAAGTAAAACGCAGAACTTGGCTAATTAATCTTTCTAAATATTAGTAAGTGAAGTCTTTACCCAGCTATGAAGAGAGTGAATACTATAATTACCATGATACGAAAAGGATGATAGTAAACTTAAAAAAGCTAGATCAGAAGTGTTACACAGGCCCCAGCCGGGTAGCTCCGTAGGTTGGAGCATCATCCCTGATGTGCCAAGGTTGCGGGTTCAATCCCATCAGGGCACATACAAGAATCAATCAATGAATGCATAAATAAGTGGAACAACAAATCAATGTTTCTCTCTCTCCCTTCTCTCTCTAAAAAAAAAAAAAAAAATCAAGAAGTGTTACACAGCATCAGAAATTATATGTTAAAAATATATTAGTAAAAAGATCTGATTGGTGTGGAATGAAGAACTACTCGATGATATGCAGACTACTTGTCAGATAAAAGAGAGTCCGTGTCACAGCCATTTGTAGAACATGTAGGACAGAATGTACAAGGACACCAGGATGCCCCGGTAGGTAGAAATCTTCTTTTGGGCGAGACTGTCAGGCCTTCTGCAAACCAGAACTCGTAAATGGGCCAGAGAGAGAGAGAGAGAAATGACAAAGAGAAGTGGAAAATCTAAAATTGAAAGTACCTGTTTATACCTAAAGACAACGCCCCAGAAAAGAGCTGTCCCTATACCTGAGGTCCACCCAATGCCTTCTGGCCTTCCTGCACCTTACCCTCTGGGACATCCCCTTCTGAAGGTGTGCCAGGTAACCAGATTCCTAGTCCTAAAAAGCATAATTCATTGACCTCGAATGCCTTAAGAGCAATAAAGTTGCAAACATGCTACTTATGGCAATCACATCTGAATTACTTACACCCCCGTTAGTTTAAGATTTACTCAGTAGAGCTGCAACGCTAACTTTTAAGAGTTGCCCTTTGCATCTTATCTTATAGGCCTTATGTGTCCCCATTTGTCACTGGCCAGTGGGTAGGTACCCAAAAAGCCCATCTCTCCACCAATAACCAAATAGGGAGTTATCTGGCAAGACCTCACCTCAATAATGTAGATTATGTGCCCGCAACCCAGGTACATGCCCTTGACCGGAATCGAACCTGGGACCCTTCAGTCCGCAGGCCGACGCTCTATCCACTCTGTGTTCCAGAGAAAATAAGCCTACACTGATTTTGATAAATTCTTTAAAAAAAAATCATTCAACTGTAGATGCTTCTCTTTTAGAAGGAAGATAAATGAGGGGCAGTTCAAAAGAGAATGGAAAAAAAGGAAAAAGAAAAAACACCTTCAGGAAATGACTGTGAAAGAACTAAATTTGTGAAACTAGGAAAAACTGATGACTAAGTGGGAACATCCTAACAGCCCACAAATATCTACAAGATGTAAAGCTGGGAAGGAGAGAGATTTTAGGATGATACAAAGGACGATCAAACACTGCTAGAGTCTCACGTGAATTTACACTTGGCAAGCCTCCAATTTTTCCCCACATACCAGACACAATGGTGATCCATTCTCCTCACACAGGTGCCACATATCCGGCAATGCCATGCCCGGGCAGGTCGCACGAGCTGGCACTGGGCACACCAATCTTCCTTCGCCTTCGTGGGGCTTCCAGCCAACGACCTGGAAGAGCCCTTCTGATCATCCCTCGGGGTGCGGTTGTTGAGGATGCCCGACACATCCGCGCCAGGGAACCCTTTGGTCTTCTGCCCTTTTCTGTTCAGGCACTCAGTTCGGTTGCTGCCCAGAGATGTGTCCTCGCTGGCTGGATTTCTGAGGTAGCCTGGGTTCTTCTTGGCTCTGTACAAGGCTAAGAGGATCAGAAATAGCCCGCAGGTAAGAAGAGCCAGCTGGGTGGGCCCCACACGCCCTTTGGGGACCACTTCCTGGAGGAACACATAGTACATGTAGCCCAGAGAGAAGAGCCCGAGGCTCAGGAAGAACAGAGTGCGCTCTTTCCTTCGGTGAGTGAGGTAGTAGTACCACAGGGCCAGCACAGGCAGGGAGGTCAGGACCACCACCCCCAGGAGGAAATGCCAGGAGGCCACTCGGAGGAAGATGGGCAGGAGGATGAGAGGGGGGATGATGCTAATGTTCACTTTTTTGGCTCCTCGAAGCCAAGGAATTCGGAGGCGATCAGAGATTGTTTCCATGATTCTTTCACAAGTCTCTGGCTGCACAGATTTACACGTAATCCATCTATTCAGAAAGAGCACAAAGAAAAGGCACTTCATGTGGGTTTGTGGAATTAAAAACCAATGAACACTGTAGGTCAAGCAGCTGGATAAATGACAAAGGAGGCCAAAGGCCAAGTATTCTACTGCCTGACTACTGCAAATGCTATTTTCAAAATCGTGTGTCATTTTTTAATATAAACCAGAATATAATGTTTAGATACTTAACAGTTAAAACGACTTCTCCCTGAAACAAATACATATAAATATGCACATTCCATACACATACTGTCTAGACTTGGGTGGGTGTAGAGACATAAAAGTCTCAAACAAATTCACAAGGCAGTTGTAAAGACAAGACAACATGGGAACTCAAGAATTATTAGGTAAGTGACAAAGCAGCAAAATCACCCAGTGAACTATGATGGCCAAACATCAAAAGGAGTGCTCAAAGGAGAGTGAACAATCTGAGTGGAGTCCTTAGAGGGGTCTTTGTGGAAAAGGTGGGATCTGCACTCGACCTTGACGGCTGGCTAGCATTTGTACATGCGAGGAGGAAGGGTGAGAGGCTTTCCAGTGTAAGGCACACAATCCGTCCTGGGCCCCTGGAGTGAACCCGTTCATCAGGGGGAGGGGTCTGCATGGTGGAGAATGGAGATCAAACTAGTGTGAGTCAAATGACCCAAGCTTGGAGGACACATGGTATATTGTTGACTTTTTTTGCATACTTAAGCTAGTAAGGCAAGGAACAGTTTAAGGAACGATCACACTGATTTTAGACAATAAAAAAAAAGTAGGGCTAGAACTTGGAAGCAGGATAACTATATGGGAGGGAGTCATACAGAGCAGTGGGAGCCTATCTCCAGGGCAGTATATGGAGAGAGCAGAGAATTCAGGCACAGCCCAGTTCTCAAAGCTGGGAGGGAGGAGAGTTAGAAGGTTAATAGAAGAGCTGCGATCTTCAATGATGGAGATTATGGAAGCAGCACTTCTCCATTCATTAGCACAAAGTGCTCCATTTTCTCATGGGTTTCTAGACTAAGTCTAAAGAAACTATACTTAAAGACTGTAAAAAAGGTTTTAGACACTGTCTAGTAAGAAGTATAGGTATTCAGGTGTCAAGGTTGGTACTAGACCACAGTGGTCCCAAAGGATGCCTTTCATACTAAATTAATGCACAAAGTTTTAAATAGGCAATCTGCCATTGCAATGACTTTTTATGCAGAAGGAGTTATTATTAATAGGAAAAGCAAGTTTCCAACATTCTCATTCTTCCCACATTATGCTTTCCATATGGCAACAATGTTTAAATATATTACTTAGAAAAAGGAAAAAAAGCCAAGTTATTAATGTTTGATACAAAATTCTTTCAGTGATGTTAAAAAATTATTGTTCTGGGTAGTAATTTTCATCACTTGGATTAATGGTGAAAATAAGCCAAATACAATAGCATCAAACAAAACAGTGCTGCCACTCATGTTGAAAATAGCCAGTGCAGGAGAGGGAGGCATTTCCTAACTGGATCTCCTCCCCAATAACAAGGGGTGAGACCAGTTGCAACTGCAGGAAAATGATCTGTCCACCCTCAAGGCCCTTTGCGCCAGGTCCCACCTAGTCAGTCTCCAATCACTGAGATCCCTGAGAACATAGGAACTTTCTGGCATAGTGCTCCTTCTAAAATTACAGATTCTGCTGGGTTGCATTTTATGTTTTTTACACATTTAATTTGCCTTCTATCCCTTTACCTGCCTGTTCTCTCCATCTTCTCCCTTTCAATGAAAAATAAGGTCCTAGTAAACGGAGCTGAACAGACAGTTGTGCAGGACCGAGTAATTCATCTTTATGAAATCCTTACCCTTGACGTAGAAGACTACTCTCAATGCTAGATCCTTGGAAATAGAATCAGAGCCAAGCCCAGGGTTCTGGGTGGCTGAGCTGAAAGTATACATTGCAGTTCTCCAAAGGGTCAATGGGGTCGGCATGGAGAAACAGTCTGCCCTTACCTCTCACACCCTTCATCCAGATCTTGGCAATCACACAAAAAGGCGGCCACGTGGTTCTTTTCCCCATTTCGATCTATGTACTCGCAGCAGCACAGGGGCTCCAATTCAGGTTCTTCCGCTTTGTTTTTCTTCACGGACTTCAAACTGCCCTTCTGTGTCATGACTGCCACCTGTCACCATGAGCCCTCAGCAGGTGAAGGAGGAAAGCACACAACTCACATCTTCTAAACACATTCACGCCGCTCTCTGATCAAACGCCAACGCCTGAGAAATCAAAAATGAGAAGGGGGGGGGGTCCCATTTTCACCAGGCTTTTCTGACCCGGGTTGGCCAGACAGAAAGCACTAAGGCTCTAAGAGTCTAGGCGTGGAGCCGCCTTCACCGCCCCATCCCATCCAGGGCAGGCTACTGGGGTCCAGCCGTTCCCATGGCGACAGTCGACCACGCCGCCCCGGGACAGCCGGGACGCGGGTGGCTGGGCGCCCCTGCCGGTGTGGGCTGAGGAGGGCTGCGCGGTCCCCGCCCGAACCTGGGCGCCGAGGGAAACTCACCCTCGGGGCTGCGGGCAGGGACGCGGGGTGCATCCGCTGGGCCGGCGAACGCGCCCGGCTGCAGGGGCCGACGACCCGGCTCCGGGAAAGCCCACCAGCAGCTCGGGTGGCGCTCGGGTCGCCGTCCAGTCCCGCTCCTCCAGCCCCGCGCAGGGCTCGCCCCTTCCGCCCCCACCACGCGAGGACGTGGGCGGGCCCGAGCGCCGCCGCCAGGAGAATGACCTGGAAGGAAGTTACTTGCGCTCGGCGAGTGCGGCTGCAGCCCTGAAGCCGAGCGGAGAGGAAGCGACGGTGGGTCTTCAAGGGGGCGGGAGGGTGCCCGTCTCCGCCCCGCAGGGTCTCTGAGTGATCGCTGTATCCCCGGCTCCGTTCCGCTCGCGGCCGCCCCACTGTGACACAAGCGCGCGCCCGGAGGTGGGCCCACGCCCAAGACGACTCGGCGGCCCGCCGCCCACGGCGGCCGAGCTGGCGCGGCAAGTCCGCGCGCGCTTCCTGGTGTCCCGCGCCCGGCGCCGGGGATCCCCGCCCGCCGGTGCACCGCCCACCGCCCCGCGGAGCCGGCCGCGAGGCCCCGCCCTCAGCCCGGAGGACGGGAGAGAGAACCTGAGCACCGGCTCCCGGGAGCGGTCCCGCACGGCGGGGAGCCGATGGCCCGCACCTCCGCCCCGCCCAGGGCCCGCGGAGACCCGGCCCGACCCCACCGTTGCACTGCGGGCGGCGCGTGGGCGGGGCAGCTCCAAAAGACCCGCCGGGGAGGGGCGAGACGGAAATGGGGGAAACCCGAGAACCCCAAGGATTTCCAAGTACGTGAAACCCGTGGGTCCGCCGGCTCCTGCAGCGCCCGCAACAGGCGTCGGGGGCGCTCTCACCGCCTGCCCTAAGGTGACCGAGGTACCGCTCCGAATCCGCTAGCCTTCCCCTAAAGGCCCATAACTGCCCCGATCTGGTGACCACCTAACTTCTGTATTTTATTTTAATTTTTTTCTAGTGAGCAGTCTTCATTAGACCCGCAGGCCTATCTAGTGTTTTTGTTCCAACAGTATGCATATTTGAAATGAAATTGATGTAAGGAGTCCTCCTCTTTGGTTTTTACACATTTTTTAAAGAGTGTAGGCCCATGCACATGTTTTCACAACAGCAAACCATACTTTTTGAGTTTTGTTTTGTGTGGGGGTTTTTTTCAAACAGAAAAGGAAGAAAAATGATAACTCAGATTCTGGGTTTTATTGATATTCATTTTATATAACACTCAAATACAATTGATTGAATTTTGCATACATACGTGCTTAGTCGTAATTTATAAAGCAACTTTGGTCATTTTCTTTGAGGTATGTATTGAAGTACAAGTTTTACAGAAACATCTCAAAAATATTCAGCTTGTCACTGATCATTTTTGTGAATTTAAGAGAACAAGGTTTCAAGTTTATAATCCAGTCACTCTTGCTCAGAGCCAGACCCTTCATATATCCTTATTTTTTTAAAAAACAAAAACAAACCCAGGTAGGTACACTGGTTCCCTAAAGTAGCTGAGTTGGGATTCACTCAAGGAAACCCATTTTCCCTCTAATGGAGTCAATACTTTGATTCTCTACAGGCATCTCAAAGACAACTTTAGCAATCCCATGTGGTAACTCTGGGAGGAAAAAGGAAATTTAAAGGTAATAGTTGTTGAAACAGTACAAATATATACACATTATTCTGCACTGTCTTGCTCTTGTTCCAGAGACATCACTTGTATTGAGACATATATGCCTAAAACCTTTTTATGAAAGAGCCAAAGCTTGTGTCTGACTTACAACTTCAGTCAGTATACTTGTATTGGGAAATAATGTACCCAGAGTTTTATTAAAAAGCTAAAGTTTGTGTCTTACAACTGACTAAAACAAGCCACACACATGAAGGAATAAATGAAGCTATCGATGGCTACTAAAAACGAATCCACAAATTAGACTGCTAAGCCGAAGCCACGCTTAGTTCAAGTATTTATTAGATTACTAAATGCCCAGATTTTAACCTAATCTGGTTTTTAAAACTCAGAGCATGATTCTTCATTTTGAGTGTTGGTATCCTACATATTTCCTTTTCTGAAATTGAGTCTTCGATTCATTTGATGCGTGAAGAGGCAAGATAATCTCACCTCTGATAGCTACTTGAAGAAAACTTTCTTTCATGAAGATGACTAAAGAACTTTTCAGATAATTATCATCAATGTGCAAATCAAAAAGTCTATTGAATTTTTGTGCTAAATAAATGAAGACATTGTAATATTTACAGTATGCAAATCTAGAAATGTATATGCCTGAAAACTGATCCTTCAAAATTCGTAATGGCTTAGAGGTTTCTTCTTATATTGATTGTCTTTAGCCTGTTGAATGTATATCAACTGTGAAAGCAGCCAATTGGACACATACTGATTCTGTGCTAACAAATAAAGCATCAAACTTCAAACCTCCCTGTAAAAATGAGGCCAAAGCGTCCCATTTTCTTTTTGCATCACAGAAATTCAATTCCACAATGTAGTTCATGCTTCACTGGAGAAATTCACAGCTTAGAATAATGTATAAGAAGCAAACGGATGGATTCTTAAGGCCATCGGAGACTAATTATGAAATAAATGTTATTTAAAAGAATGTTCATATTAGAAGTACCAATAGTGAAAAAAATATGGAAATGTTCGTATGACAATGAAAATCCTTCATCCTCTGGTTTTCTCCTAGATGTTTTCTTTTACTTCCAAGTATCGGTCCAATTTCAGTCCTTAAGATCACTAGCTCTCCACAGCCATGCCGGTCTTGTTTTTATTTAGTAGATCAAAGGTTCTCTGCAGCATAATGAGTGAGCTCTTCAACTGCAAACAAAATAATTTTCAAAATAGATTATTTACATTTTTCTGTTCTTTTTTATGCCAAAGTTCACATTTGCATTTGACATAATTTTGTTTATACTGATGTCCAAATAAAAGACTGAATATGAAATACCTGATTCCTTAGGGTATCTATGTCAGTATGATTGCTACAGAGTTCTTCCCATTTGCTCTAGGATCGCACTTCTTCCTACATACTGTGTATTCTATCTCCCATTAGGTCCACAATCAAATTATCCAAAGAGACAGGCTGGCTTGTTTCCTTAAATGGCTTCTGAAGTTGCAGTGGTCTCACTATCTCCTAAACAACTCAGGTTTCACTTCCAGGCCTGTGCTTGCTATTGTTTTCATCCATCCAAAACGGACCCATCCCCACTGTCTCCATGTAGTTTTCCCTAATCATCCTGCCTCTAAACTCCCAATGCATTACTACTTACTTTGACATTTAATTTTGTACTTTGTTATAGTCTTTAACAATTCACACGGACCTTTGATTTCTCGAATAAAATTGTAGGCAACTTGAAAGCAAGAATTAAGTTTTATTTTTTTGTATATTCACTCATTCAAATATTTATTATCTATTACATGTACTGTGCTAAGCACTGGGTATCAATGGTGAACCAAAGAGCCACTCTCACCACTGTCTCTGCCTTTGTGCAGCTTATGGATTAGTAAGCAATACAGAACTAAAACACATAATTACATACACACAAAATATACTTACAGATTGTATTAAGTTTTTTACTTAAGCAACTGGAGGATGGTACTATCATTTTCTAAAACTAGGTCAATTAGAGGAGAAGTGGGTTTGGCTCAGGATGAAAACGGAATTCTGTTTTGGACATGATCAGTTTGGGATGCCTGTTATCACCCAGGTGAAGATGCCAAGTCAGCAAATGACGGTCTGAGCCTGGAGCTCAGAGGAGAGATCAGGGTAAGAGATGGATTTGGGAGTCACTGGCACATGTGGTATTCCAAGCCAGGGAAGCGGATGTGACCGCCTAAAGGGGAAGCAGAGGAGAAGGGAAGAGAATCTAACACAGCGTGGAGCACTAGGCCAGAAAGAGGTCAGGTACAGGAGGAGGTTTTACAGCAAAAAGGAGTTTCCCGTTATGCTAAATGAAAGAAGCCAGTCACAAAAGATTCCATTTATAGGTTCTTTTTGGGGTGATGCAAATGCTCTGGAATTAGTGGTGATGGTTGCATAACCTTGTGAATATATTAAAAAGCCTTTGAAAGGGTGAATTTTATAACATGAATTATTTCACAATAAAGCTGGAGGTTTTTAGATACATTTCAAGAAAAGAGTGGTCAACTCTCAAAATGTTGACACTGTAAATGGAAACTAAAAGAAAGGTGCATTTATGCTAAAAGCTAGAGGTCACTAGGGATCTCAGCTCAAGTAATATCGATGGAAGGCAGGGGAGAGGAAAACAAGGCAGGAGTGAGCTGAACAGCAAGGAAGTGGATTAAATACATGCATCCAGTTTTGCTTCCTTCTGAAACCCCACTAGGGGATTTTTTTAAATCCTCCCCCGAGAATATGTTTTCTTTTTAATTATTGATTTTAGAGAGAGGAAAGGAGAGAGAGAAAGAGAGACAGACAGATATTGATGTGAGAAACATCAAGTGGTTGCTCTCGTATGTGCCCCAACTGGGGATTGAACTTGCAACCTTTTAGTGTACCAGACGATGCTCCAACCAACTGAACTACAAGGGCCAGGGCAGGATTTATTGTTGTTGTTTTTAAAAGACATAAACCACAAGGGCTGGGAGAACAGAAAGAGTGACAACAGCAACACAACTTGGGAACCTGGAAAACAGATGGATGACTTCACAGTCCTGAAAAGGCTGAATCCTAAGCTAATACTAGAGAAAGCTGAGACCAACCAAATTTACCCCGAAGAATCTTCAAAAGCCTCAGGAATTAATGGCCAGGAATCTCTGGAAGTGGGAATTAAGAGGAAGGGGCTAAAATAAGGATTGGATGAACCTTTGGGCATCTGACCTCTCTTACTACCTGGGCAGAAGTCTAAAATTGTATTTTCTGGACAGGATAAAACAGGTTCTCTGGCTGTCTGGCTCAGGGGACACCAAGACTTCGTTAAGGATAGTATTACCATACCAAAAGCAGGGGGATTACAGGAAAAAGTGTATACTGAATATTGAAACCATCTCCTCTGTCCTGACCTCCCCATTCCTCTCACTCATTTCAGTTCCTAAATGCTGGCAGCCAGCCCTCAAATCCTTCAGAGAGACTAGAAGAGTATTCTCTGTGGAAACTGACCAGTCCAAGAGGAAACACCTAAAAATACTGAGATCAGGATTTCTCAACCAGCAGCCCAGCCAAATCTACAGAAAAGTTCAGGGTAGACCAATACGACCCACATGTTAAGAGCTTCTGATCCACACAAGCAGACAACCAAGGACTATAGACATCTAAAGAAATTCTCTAACACTAAGGATGGAAGTCAAAACAGAAGGGAAAGGATTATGATGGAAAGTGAGTATGCAAGAAGAATAAAAAATTGTTTATTAGTAATATGGTCAGAGAGATAAATTTATAGCTATTAAAAAAGATCACAATGCCATAAAAAATTTCAGAGGAACAATAGCTCTTTGAAGTTAAAAACTTGTTAGCAAAAACTGAAAAACTCAATAGAAGAATTTGAAGATTGAGTAAATCACTGAGGAAGCAGAATTTTAAAAAAAGCAAAGAGATGGAAGCTGGAAAGAAAAGGTTACAAAGATTAGACAACCTGTCCAATTAATTGAAAGCCAACATCTGAGTTTTAGGAGCTACAGAAAGTGGAAGGAAGAAAACCATCAACTATCTAACTTAATACTTCCTAGAACTAAACGGCAGGATGAGAACATCCTCCAAAATTCTCAATAGTATCACTGGAAGCCAAAAGACAGTGGAGCAATGACTGAACCTTCTGAGAAAACATTATTTCCAAGTTAGAATTCTATCCCCAGCCAAAAAACTATAATCAAAGGACAGAATAAAAATTTTTTCAGACAGGTGAAATCTTAAAATATTTACCTCCATACTTTTTCTTAGGCAGCCTCTAAAGGATATGCTCCATTAAAAAAAGGACATAAATCAAGAAAGCAGAAAACATGGGCTACAGGAAATAGAGATGGGCAACAGGAATCCCCTGGATGATAGCTGTGCACCCACGCAGAGGGCCACCGGACCTGACTGGAGCCAGTCAGAGGCTCCACTGATGGAATGCCTGAGGTGAAGGAAGATTATAACAGATTTATACGACAGGGGATGAAATATTCATAAATAATATTGATAAACTAATCAATCATAATGAAATTCAGGGATAAGAAAAAGCACAGAAAATAAAAAGTAGTTATGGTTTATTCTATGATGTAGCTCAGAATAGCAAAATTGGTCAAATCAAAGAAAACAGTAAATAAATATTGATCTAACCAAAATTATAACTTCATTTGGGAGAATGGGGTAATTAGAAATGGGGGCAAGATGAGGTGAAAGGAAAGAAAACAAAATCCCTGTTTTCTTTTTGACTTTCCTGATAGGAAGTCAAAGGGAAATGTCTAAAACTGAAAAATCAAGACATATCAATACATGTTGTTTATAAATGTGGAGGTACACATCAACAGTATAAACTAAAAGTTAAAGACTGTTGTCTTTAGGAAAGAAATAGGGATGAGGGTGCTGGGATTGCTATTTTCTCAACAAACCTTGTAGAACAAGTTAACTCTTTAAAATATGTGAAAGAGTTATTTTGGAGAAAATAAAAACTTAAAAAAGTGAATGAGTTATGAAGCATAAAGTAGTGACAGCCAGAGTAGACAACTAAACGAGTTTGGCTGTGAAAGGGAGTAGAGAGATGAGGAGTAGATAGGGAAGGATGTGCATGGTGTAGGTTTTTTAATGTAGGAGATAAGAGAGCATAGTCATGTGCTGATGGTACCTGCTAACATGTGCTGGGACTTGCCTCCCATAGGCTGAGGAATGAATGTAATAGGAGTAGAGAAGATAGGGGTGCAGCTATAGCAGGGTCTCTAGACTTGGTTACAGAAGGACAGGTAAAGTCTCTTTTTCCCTTAACGCGTAGTCATCAGTTGAGAGCGAGGGGGATATGGGAGGAGATGAGGAGGAGAAAAGTGAGAATATGATCTCCCTGCTGAGAGTGGAAGGAGAAAGTTGCTAAGGAGCTGTAGATACTGTGCATCTGAAGAGTACTTCATTGAAGTTGTAACCTTCAGTGCCCTGAGTGATATCCTAAGAAATGCTCAATAGTTGAATTTCCTAAAAAACAAACTTACACATAGAACAAAAAGATGAAAGGTAATAAAATGTTAAAAGTAATTATGTCTGAATGCTAGAACTTCGGTTTTCTTCTATTCTCTATTTTTCAATTTTGAGAAGTAAGCATATATATTATAATGGAAATATTATCTTTATTTTTCAAAGGATCTAATTTTGTCATGGACTAAGTGGCA
>NW_005872851.1:10432-12517 GCF_000147115.1 Myotis lucifugus | reverse complement strand
TAAAGTAATGCCAGTGTATACAGGTTTCTATTAACCAAGAGTTAATATTAAGCATAAAATTCATATAGAAGGATTAATAAAAAGATTCAGGTCGGTGTATATATGATGATATGGAAACATCTTCAAAATATATTATCAATTGAAAAAAGAAGAAATGCAATGGTGTGTGTAGTATGCTTCCATTTTGTAAAAAAAATACAAGTGGCTATCTATATAAAAGCCTAAGCGACCTTTACGACTGTGATTGACAAGCAGCAGTAGCTATGACGTGCACTGACCCAGACCTTGCTGCTGGGGCCCTGACAGCCCCGAATCTGGTTCACCCGCATCCCAGACCCAGACAGGAGGGAGGAGGGAGCCTGATTCCTCACTGAATGGGCCTTGCCTTAGCTAGCTGCTGGGGCCCTGACAGCCCCAAATCTGGTTCACCCCTACCCCGGACCCAGACAGGAGGGAGGAGGGAGCCCAATTCCTCACGGAATCAGCCGTTGGTTAGCTTGCTGCTGGGGCCAACCTCCGCGGTCCCTCCCCACAGCCAGCCAGCCCCCCCAATTGGCCCCAATCACCGGCCAGGCCAAGGGACTCCACCCGTGCATGAATTCATGCACCAGACCTCTAATATATGTAATATGCAAAATCCAGAAACTGGCAAGAGTAGTACCTGTAGGAGGAAGTTTCTTCAAATAATGACATATGAAATATCCTCTTACAACCAGAGATATACAAGGGGACACAGAGCTGCCTACCTCTTCAAGCATCACGATGGAGTCTCGGAGCACTCCTTTTAAGCGATGGGCCTGATCGTTATGCTTTTGATTGTTTTCTGCTCTTGACACCATGTCAGAGGCTAAACTGAAAGAAAAAGACCATTTAAAAATCAGGGGAATAGCTGCTAATCTTTTATTTCTAGAAATCACTAGTGCTCCATAAATTTACAAACAAAACAAGAAATTAAGGAACAAAAACAGCGTGACTACAGAAAAGTTAGCAGGCCAAAATCTCTAAAACGGGAATTGTGTTTTACATTAAGGAATTATTGAAATAATAACAGGTTGGAGGGAGGAAAAACTTACTTTAAAGATTTCTCTTCTTGGAGGTGGAGACGGTAAACAGCCTGAGCAGCATATTCTATCCTTGACAGCTTCATAAACAGTGTCACATTCAACAAAACCAGGAACAGCAAGCTGAGCAGAGCAAAGCATACCTGGTCAATCCCCTCTTATCCAGACCTAGAGCACTGCTAATGCAGAGAAAACATGCCAAGCCTTCAAAGATGTACATTACCCAACCAATTTCCAATTATTGTTAGTATTTAAATCAGTTATCCCTATTACGTAACATCATTACTTTTAAGTATGAAATGGACACTGAGAAAAAAGAAAGTAACTGGAATGACAATAGTCCCTGACATCTCTCTGTGCTGAGGTGTGACCCCCAGCTTAGACCTCTACCAGGCAAGCTTTCAATATTGGTTTTTGGGTGCTTTTTGGCTTAAGCAGTTATAAGCCCATAATGCTATACTTCAAACAGAAAATGAAGATCAATATGGACTAATCTTAGGTAGATCATGATGTACCTGTTATTCACAGTGGAAACCAAAATAAATTTTTAAAAATAACCATTCAGCAAAAATTTCCACAAGTTCAACTTGGACAAAGAAAGTATCATATCTGAAATATATACTAATTGTATCAGATATAAAATGTTACATGCTACATGAACTTACTCTGTTGGTTCTCACAGCAGCCTTTCAAGTAAATGGATATATTTCTTATTACACATATATGCAAATATATAGGTAGCATATCTCACTTTTTTCTGTTAAAATTGATTTGCCCTTAAAAATATACAGTATTCTCCTTTATCCATCCAGAAGAGGATATTTTTTTAAAATGAAAACTAATGTAGTAGCAAGAAAATCAAATTATGAAATTATTATGGCACTGAAATGATACATAGATGAACATTTCAACATTTTGAGTATAAACTTTCTGCAAAGTAATAATACAAAAGACCATTAATAATATTTACTATTCACAACTGTCATGGCAAACTGACTTAACCAGAATATGAAAACCTTTTTAT
>NW_005872851.1:0-10180 GCF_000147115.1 Myotis lucifugus | reverse complement strand
CTCTCTCATCGATGTTTCTAACTCTATCCTGCTCCCTTCCTCTCTGTAAAAAAATCAATAAAATATATTTTAAAAATTATAAAAAAAATAAACTAGAGGCCCGGGGCAAGAAATTCATGCACTGGGGGGTGTCCCCTCAGCTTGGCCTGCACCCTCTCACAATCTGGGACCCCTTGGGGGATGTGCAACTGCTGGTTTAGGCCTGATTCCCATGGCAGTCAGACATCTCCCAAGGGATGTAGCAGTGCACCAAGCAGCAGGCGGCCAGGGAGGAGCCCATACCAGGGCCAGGCGCCACGCTGCTCATGCTCATCCTGGCCTGCTGCACCTGCTGCGGCTGCTCCCCACTCGGCAGTGCTGCCACGGAGTCGGGAGAGGCTCCCACCACTGCAGCTGTGCTCGCCAGCTGTGAGCCCGGCTTCTGGCTGAGTGGCGCTCCCCCTGTGGGAGCACACTTACCACCAGGGGGCTCCTCCTGCGTTAATCATCTGCCCTCTGGTGGTCAGTGTGCATCATAGTGACTGGTCAACTGGTTGTTCATCATAATGGTTGCTTAGACTTTTATATATATAGATATTCCGTTTAAATTTATGGAACATCTCATAAAAACTTTTTTTCTGTTAAAATTACAGAAATAAATTACAGATACAAAAAATAAATCAAATTAGTTTAAAAAATAAACATTTTATTTTATAATTTATAAATTTAATAATTCTTCTGAAAATTATACATCAACAACTATGAAACAGAAGACTATAAAATTACTGTATCTGTAGGCCCAAACTGGTCCAATAGTGGCAAGTTCTACATAATAATATACAAATGCATCAATCCTTTTGTAAACTGTTAAAAGTGAAATCATAAGCTAAATAAGTATTCAAAATAAATACTTACAAAATACTCATCACCACAATAAGGGCGGTGTGATAGTTTTCCGTTTCTTTTTTCTTTCCTACAGATCACACACAAAGAAGGCTGCATTAAAATCAGGATTATGATTACAACCAATAAAATTTTAATTTCATTTGAAAAGAACTAGAAAAGAGATTTTTAAAAATTATTTGTAAAGACAAAGTGACTTAGGGTGAATTCCCTGCATCTTTTCATGGTTTCTGATATCCTGAGTAATATGAAACACATCTACAAAAAGAAAACTTACATGAATCCTCCAAATTTGGCCTATACTACAAATTAATTTGCTCTAAAATTAAATATGCAATTCAATACATCATGTATGATCTCTAGCTGAATTCTATCTTGGCAAACAATATTTGAGCTAGGTTTATGTATAATATTTCCCTCCTTTAAAAAAATTTTAAGTCATCTTTGCCTGTTCTCTATTGCCCATACTTTGAAATTCCAAAATTGGGCCATTGGCTTGAACATAGTCACACTGAGAACTAAGAAGGCCAAGGGAGGGGGAGGCAGGAGTGGGTGGATGTGGGCAAAGGGGAGGAAAGGGGGACACCTGCAATGTCAACATTAAATATTTTTTTATTTTTAAAAAGCGGGGGAAAAATAGCCTTAGAAGAGCATTTTATAATGTAGAAGGACGAGAAAGTATTGCAGCTTTAGAATTCCAAGAGGGAGGAAATAACGTTAGTATAGGCAGGATGTCTTCAACATTGAGAGCAGTGAGGATAATAAAGTCAAATTCCGCCCTAGCCCATTTTGCTCAGTGGATAGAGCATCGGCCTGCAGACCGAAGTGTCTGGGGTTCAATCTCAGTCAAGGGTACATACCTTGGTTTCAGGCTCCTCCCCAGCTTGGAGCCTGGTAGGGTGTGTGAAGGAGGCAACCAATCGATGTGTTTCTCTCACATCGATGTTTCTCTCTGTCTTTCCCTCTCTTCCACTCTCTCTAAAAATGAATGGAAAAATGTCCTCAGGAGAGGATTAAAAAAACAAAGAAGTTCCATCTTTGCAATTTTGCTGGACTGGCCTTGACAGTATATAAGAATTAAAACATATAATCACTGTAGTACATTCAAGGGTAGAAATCAAATGTCTGTAAGTGCTGAGCAGGAAATTAATGAGCGAAGTGTCCAGCAGCCGGGACAAGTGGTGGGGACTGGTGACTGGGTACATGGCCTAATGCAGCAGCTACTATTAAGTTCCAACTAACTGTTGCTATGAAAGGATTTGGTCCAGGGCTGTCAGGTCTGAGTTTTTAATAAAATGTCCATTTTTTAAAATGCCTTGTGATCCAATAAGATACTCCTATTGACCATACGCCTGCTATTTTGCAACTGCTCAAGAGACATATTCTGCTTCATATAAGTAAACTAAAATCTTCCACCAGATAATAGCTACCTGCAGTATCCCCTTTGTCGTCTAAACCCCCGTCTCCAGAAGAACGCTGAGGAGAAAGTTTAGGAACCGTGTCTGCTGTTCGGTTGAATGTCCGCCTTCTCCTTCGTAGGCCACTAAGTTTTCCAGGGTCTTCAATGGGCTGACTTAACATAGATTCTTCCATTAACAAATCTGATTCTAAGAAGAAAAAAAATCTTTAGGTATTAGAGAAAGCTTCTCAACTGTAAGATACAGTGGATATGGTGTTTGTTTTGTGTTCTGTTTTTTTTAAGCCTTAGAAACTTTCTTTAACAATTACTTGGGTTCTTATGGCCTACATTCAAACCTTACTCTTAATGAAAAGTTTTAGAGAATACAGTGATCCCATAATAAGGCTTCATTATTCTAGGAAGAATGAACTCTATTAATAAATGATGGGATCATCAGAGCAAATTTGCCATGTACTATATTAAATATTAATGTAACGATTTCAGTTATAGAAACAACAGGCTACCCACTAATATTAGATCATTAGAAAGATTTCCAAGATAGATTATGGTACCTGATGGTCAATTTCAAAGGAAGGAGTAGCAAATAATAGTACTAATTTACAATAAGGGTTTGCAAAAAAGGAAGCCCTAATAAAGAAAATCTGCAAACAACCTAAAAAACTCATTTTTTGTCAATTGTTTCAACCTTTACCTTTACAAGTTTTTTTCATTAGAAGCTCATTATCCAGTGGCCAAACTAATTTTTGATTTTCATTTTCTTTGCTCCTGATTAGGAGTTTAATAATGAAATAACCAAAGAAAGAAAAGCAAGGAAATAAAACAATCAATAATCTAGAGGATGATAGGCAAATTACCCGAGTTGACTGACCACCAGCTTTGCTTTAACTAAAATTAATTATGCTCATGTAGGTATATTTTTTTCTCGTGTATATTTTAAGGAATATCCAAACAGAATTATTGTATGACTTCCCCCAGTCTAGTACCCACCTCCACAAAATTCATGCATGTACATTATACCATTGTGTAGTGGGCCTGCACAAACCCAGGAAAGCTGCGTTGGTAAGGCAGATGTGGGCTGAGAACTGTCCATACATTAACAAGTACTGGTGCACATGTGTGATCCAGTATGTAGGCCCTCACTGCAGTCAGCTTCCTTGGCTCCCTGCAGAGTCAGGCAAGTGTGACATCTCCTAACTGTGATCTTGGGCTAATCGTTTAACCTCTTCCTCTGTGTTTCAATACTTCTTGTTTAGTAAAATGGAAAAAAATAATAATACCTAGCTCATAGGTTGTAATGAGTTGATATTTATAAAGCACACAGAGCAATATCTGGCTTACAGTAAGAATTATTTAAGTGTTTGTTAGACCAATGAAAATTAGAAGTTTGAAATTCCAAGTGGGGTAGTCATAACCACACTTCAGTGGGAGACATTCCAACATCATCTACCAGTTTCTGCTATGAATCCAAATTAATAATTAGTCCATTTTGTTAATAAATGCTATCTTTACAAAAATATATAAATCAAGAAATTTACAAACCAAGCTGTTTGAAATAGTCTTCCAATGAACTCCAGGAATTCTTCTCAATTACAGATTTGATAATGGCCCATGGCTGTTTTCTGTATTTCACGTCTGTGGAAACTCTAACAGGATAAGAATAATATTTATTTACAAGACAGAATTTAGTTATATTAACATTGCAATTAAATATAAGATTGTATTCCGTGGGGAACTGAAAGGATTTAAAGTCATTTAGATTATAAAAGAAAATGTGTTCACTGATAATGACTTCTTTCAAAAATTACTATGTATGATTAATAACGTCATCAAATTTTCCTTCTAAGTACTTGAAATTTTATTTCTTTCCTTTCTCTCACCCTGAAGTTCCTTTACTTAAATAGCAGAAAAAGCTCAAAATAAAGTCTAAATTTTCTAAGCGCCTTGTATAAAAAATCTCCATTGCTCATAAATTGGTTGAAGATAACTACATTGGCTAAGACTAGGCCAAGTGTCTGATGGCCCATCATTAACTTTAATGTACGGACATTTCTTCTTTCCCATTGCGACCATGTGCTCCTCAAGAACTCCCAGGGCCCTGGCCATTAAACAGGGTCCCGCACTTAGTTCTGGCTACTGAATTGCGAGCACAGTTCTTTCTGTAGCAGCTGAAATGACACATACTCTTGGGTTGTGTAGCTCCAGGATGTCTGAACCTCCATGGGCTTGGATGTGGAGGGAGGAGCCTCCTCTCTCTGCTGACCAATGGTGGATGTGTAATTTGAATGAAAAATAAAGCTTTGTTGTGGAAAGCTCCCACTAAGATCTTAGGACTACTACTTTGTTACCAGAGCATAATCTAACCTATCTCTCCGGACTAAAACATTCATCTGCAGTAGCTCACCTCAACCGGCATTTCTGCTCAGAAGATGGGAAGATGTGGTATCTGTTCACGGTATAGAAGTAGTCATGGTAGGGGACATCGTGCGTCACCACTTCTGCATCTACCAAATAAAATTGTGCCTCCCGACTTTCTTTATACAGTGTCTGCCAAAATACAATAAAAAAATTATTTTGTGTGTACATGTTTAATATATCAGATTCCTTGCCCATTCCGAACATATATATTAGAATTCTTTTTCAGAAACTACAAAAGACATGCCAAGCCTATGTACAAAGCCAGAAGAGCCTCCACGTTGGCTGTGCTGTCTGTGAACTGAGAAGAAGGGGCCTGCCGAAATGGTATTTGCTGCCTCTCCGCTATTTCATAGTGTAATTATATTTCTTCCTTTTAGGCATGAGGAGGAGAAAGCAGCCATATAACCTCTTATGTATATTTAATATGTATAGTTTATAAAGAATTTTAAATGTTCCTGTTAGGAAACAATTCAAGTTTCATAAAACCACCCTTCACCAAAAAAGCAGGCCACCAAACAAAAAACTGCTTTTCCTAAACAGGTTGAAGTGGTTGCTGGCCAAAAATTTCTTACTGCAATCATACCTTTTATACCTATTCTCTAAGGTTATCAAAGAATCTCATACCAAAATACCAAACTTTTCTTAATTGTCTGAAATTCTTTTGAAAAAAAATTTAAGACATTTTTAACACTGATGGACAAAACTACAATAGCATAATTAGTTCAGATGTTAACAGATATTTTCAAACTATTTGCACAACAGATGCACTATACTTCAACACAAACTGGCCAAACACAAGCTCTGCTATAAAACAGTGCCATGCTGGCACTGAGTGGGGTATTAAATATCTTATCATCTCTTCCCCATGTCACAGCAGCCCTCTAGTTATTTGACCCTAACCCTTGGCATGATTCTGCAAATCAAATTCCAATAGCGTTCTTTTTATTTTATTATTATTATTATTATTATTTTAATCTCACCTGAGGACATGGAGAGAGAGAGAAAGAGAGAAAGAGAGAGAGAGAGAGAGAGAGAGAGAGAGAGAGAGATTGATCAGTTGCCTCCTATATGTACCCCATGGGAACGGAATCAGTGCACAGGACAACACTCAACCAACTGAGCCCACTCCCAGCCCTGCCATTAGAGTTTTTTTTAAAACCCACTTATTTTTTTAAAAGGTTCAAATAGCCCTAACCGGTTTGGCTCAGTGGATAGAGCGTCGGCCTGCGGACTCAAGCGTCCCAGGTCGATTCCGGTCAAGGGCATGTACCTTGGTTGCAGGCACATACCCAGTAGGGAGTGTGCAGGAGGCAGCTGATTGATGTTTCTCTCTCATCGATGTCTCTCTCTATCCCTCTCCCTTCCTCTCTGTAAAAAATCAATAAAATATATATTTTTTAAAAATAAATAAAAATAAAAGGTTCAAACATACACAAGAGTAGAAATTAAGCATAATGAACCCTCATAAGCTCATCAACCAGCTTCAACAACATTAACTCAGCCTAGTCCTGTTTCATCTATACCCAGTCCCACAATCCCTCTCACACACATACACACACCATCCTCTGCCTGGCTAGTTACTTTTAAAGAATATCCCAGACATCAATAGAATTTCATCCATCCTATATAATAAAAGGGTAATATGCAAATTGTCCCCTTGACTGGGAGTTCAACCATAGTTCAACTGGGGGGGGGGGGCTGGCCCACCAACCGCCCAGGGCCCCTCCCTCCAACTGGCCCCGATCAGCCCCCCACCCTGATTGGGGGACAGGGCCAACCTCGGAGTCCCCTTCCTCTAGCTGGCCCGGCCGGATTGGCCTTGATGGGGCAGGCTGGCCAAATCCCACCAGTGCACGAATCCGTGCAGCGGACCTCTAGTAAACACATAAATATGTTTATCTCTTTATAAATTTTTCATTATGTCTCTTTAAAAGATAAATATTCTTTCCTTTAAAATATAGTTATAATACCATTACAGACAAAAAGTTAACAATTTCTTAAATCTCATGAGGACTTTACAGGTGGTTTGTTTGAATTAGGATTGGGTTGAAATGCCTCTTAAGTCTCTTTTAATCTATAACAGTTTCTGCTCCCTTTTCCTCTTGCCATTTATTTGTTGACATTGTTTTGTGAACTGGTGACTGGGAAAGGCATTTTCTCTCTTCCCACATGTGTGATTCTTCTGGAATACTGATGAGGGGACATACCTGCTTTTCTGTGGAGGGGACATACCTGCTTTTCTGTGGCAGTGGTGCACTTCCCAGTGAGCGGATTATTAAGAATTATGGTGTAGGTCATGGTTCTCAGTTGATTGCCTCCAGGTTCCACATTCCAAGGGGTAGATACTACATCTATTCACAGCAAGCATAAATGAGTTAGTTCTAGAAATCTGAAGGGTATGACTTGAAATGAATGAAAGAGGTAGTTTTTGAATTATTTAAATTTTATTTTTGACCAGTCCAAAAGTAAAAGTAATTGTTAGGCACTCTTCTTATATGTGACATGTAAGATCTATTTACTTCTATCAGGTGTGGGGAACCTTTTTCCTGCCAAGGGCCATTTGATATTTATAACATCATTTGGAGGCCAAACAAAATTGTCAACTTAAAAATTAGCCTGCTATGTTTGGTCAAACATTTAATTAACTCACCCCTAATGCCTTAGCAGGGCCAGACCATATGATTTCACGGGCCTTATATGGCCCACGGGCCAGAGGTTCCTCTGTAAGTGTTGTCTATTAATACATTTTTTTACTTTTCTTTCTAAGATAAAGTAAAAGTTGGTTCATCTGTAGGCTTCTTTTTAAAGTCCCCAGTTACTGCCCTTGCCAGTGTTGCTCAGTGGTTAAAGTGTCATCCCATGCACCGAGAAGTCGCTGATTCCATTCCCGGTCAGGGCACATGCTCAGGTTTGTGGGCTCGAACCCCAGGAGGGGGTGTGCAGGGAGTGTGTTTCTCTTTCTCATCAATGTCTCTCTCTCTCTCTCTCTCTCTCTCTCTCTCTCTCTCTCTCTCATCAATAAAAACATTTAAAAATAAATAACTCCCCCATAATCTACAAAAAGAAGTGATAGCACCAGCCTTATCAAACAGAGACCAAAAAACACTCAGCATTCCCATCATTTAAACCAAAGCCTTGTGTCCTTATACAACAATGTGGCCTGGATCCCAACTTGTGGAGAAATCATGTCAGTGAGAAGTCATATAATGTTAATGGCTTAGCTGCTGAAATCTTTAAATAAAGAGGGGGTGGAGGAATACAAATAATTATGTACCCTATGTAGCAAGCGCTACAGGATAATCTCTCTGTATTTATAGCAAGACCTTCGTCAAAATTCTCTTTTATTTGCTTAGCAACAACACAGTGAGTAGAAACACACTTTGAACCGAATGTATCTTTAGAATATAGCACTATACAGCAAGGTCATCTTACAAGCCAAAGACTAGTAAAGTAGAGGTAACAGCATCAGGAACTATTCAAAGATCTGACTCAATCATCTAATGCTGTTAGCACAAATGGACTTAGGCAATTCGTTGTCTGGCTGCTATTCATCCGCATCCCAAGATATAGGAGCCTTTAGTTAACCCATTACCTATCATCAGAGGAATGAAGCCAGGCATTATGATCTACCCAATTTTACTCTATTTCTTTCATACAGCTAGGTCTAGGGATTTAAAGAGGGACCCTGAAGCTGCCTTCTGAGTATATGGAAGAATCTTACAACTAAATTAAAAAAGCAACATCACAAACCATGGAATATATCATCCAGAATTTGCTATACAAATTATTTCTTTACATGAAAGCTGTAAAATTCTAAAATGCTATTCAAAGGTTACTTTGGTCATATGCCAGCCTGTTTCAGAAAAATTATACAAATAATCCATTGTGAATCAGCAATAGAATTGAAAGATATTGTTGAATGCTGTTGTTAAAACTATTCAACAAAGCAGCCATCAACAAGGATAACAAAAAGTGTCTTCTACTTGTATTTTCACCAATGTTACCAACACATCTACTGAATCTCATGTGCCATGACATCATCTAACTCACAACATCTTGGAAAAGTCAAGTTCCCCAATACCTGAGTAAAGCTCTAGGTATAAAAATATGGGACGAAATTTTCAGAATAATGGCAACAGCATACAAAAAAAAAAAAGGCAAGAGAGCCATTTTAATTTATTGAGTTGAAATAATAAAAATCAGGAATTTCAGAACAAATACTTTAAGAATCCTTTGATTAATAAGGTTTAAAATTGGTGAATCTTAACACCTATTAGGATGGCTATTATCACACAAAAAATGAAAATAACATTTTGGTGAGGATGTAGAGAAACTGCAATCTTTATGCATTGCTGGTGGGAATGTAAAACGATGTCGCCACTATGAAAAACAGTCAAAAAATTAAACAAAGAATTACCTTATGATTCAGAAATTCCACTTTTAGGTATATACCCAAAAGAATTGAAAGCATGGGCTCAAACAGATATTTGTACATCAGTGTTCACAGCAGCATTATTCACAATAACCAAAAAGTGGAAACAGTCCTAGCCAGTGTGGTCACCAAGGGGTCACGGTTTGATTCCCAGTCAAGGGCACTTACTTGGGTTGTAGTTCGCTCCCCGCCCCTATTCCCAACGCATGCAGGAGGCAACTAGTCAATGTGTCTCTCACATCTCTCTCCTCTCTCCTCTTTCCTCTTTCTCTCTCTCTTCCTCTCTCTCTCCCCTTCTCTTTCTCTCTCTTTCTCCCTCTCTTCCTCTTCCTCTCTCTCCCCTTCTCTTTCTCTCTCTCCCTCTCTTCCTCTTTCTCTCTCTCCCCTCCATTTCTCTCCCCGCTCTCTCCCTCCCTTGCATTCTCTCTGAAAAGCAATAAAAAAATATCCTCAAGTGAGGATTAACACACACACACAAAGTGGAAACAGTTCAGAACTCCATCAATATATGAATGGATAAACTGAATGTGGTATATACATACAATGGAATATTATTCAGCCTTTAAAAGGAATGAAGTTATGACACATGATAAAACGTGGATAAACCTTTAATACATTATGGTAAGTGAAATAAGCCAGTTACAAAGAGACAAATATAGTATGATTCCATTTATAGGCAGTACCTAGCTCGTCAAATTAAAAGAGAAAGCAGAATAGTGATCATCAGGAGTTGGGAGGAGAGGGTAATGGATAATTATTGTTTAATGGGTACAGAGTTTCAGTTTGGGAAAATGAAAAAAGTTCTGGAGCTGGGTGGTGGTGATGGCTGCACAACAATATTAATATATTTAATACCACTAAATTGTATCCTTTAAAATGGTATCTTCATACCTTTATCACAATAAAAAAAAATTGGTGAAGCTAGGTGATAGGTATGCGTATTTTATTAGACTATTCATGAAATTTTTCTGAAGATTTACATCTGTTCAAAGTTAAAAAGTTGAATAAAAGGACAAAACTAAGCTTGAAAT